>NC_088873.1:33512158-33682280 GCF_032884065.1 Artemia franciscana
GTTGTCTGCCGAGAGTAAACAAATTTCGTCGAAAAATTTGTCTGCCAAGAGCTGAAATCAAGCAGTTCGTGATAACAAACCGTGAGTAAGAAGCAACCAAATTCCAGTCTAATGCTGGAATAAGGCAGACCCGTTTAGTGTTCCAGCCCCGTGGAACACATCTGGGGTTTGTCCCCAGGGGAAAAATACTTTGGCAACATCTAAGTTCGGGTTAACTCTTGAAATTTACTGTAAAATCTTTTACCATTATCATTATTGCTGGAAAAAAATAGTTCTAAACTAAATAATTATTATCTAGTTATTACTCGATAATAGTATTTATATTTCCATTAGAGTATTTTTTAGTTAGAGGTATTCTAAACTGAAATCTGAATTTTTGTATGAGTGAATGTGAATATTGTTTATTATCCTAGAAATATTTCAGATTTTAATAGATTGCTAAACTTCCTTATTTGACATCTATAAAAAGAGAAACATTTATTTTTGTGTCTCCTGTTTTTCAAATTTTGCCTGATGCAGGTCTTTAGAATTTTAGGTGAGAATTATTAATTATTAGAAGAAAAATTGCTTTTGTGTGTTGTTTAGCAAATTTTTAAAGAGTTTCATTTGAGAAAGGGTGAATCTGATATCATTTTGACAGCTTACTATTTGATTAGTTCATCAACTTACAATCCCTATTTGGCTAAATAAAGCGAAAAACAGAGGAAAATTTGACTGATGCCATCAATTCCAATTGCCTACATCATTTTCTAAAATGATGAGTAAACTAACACCCTTCATATTCAACAAATCACTCATTCTTTGGCACCTCCGGAGGCTGTGGAAGGGGGAGGCTCACTCGCTAGTTCCTCAATTCATTCATCACAAGTAAACTTCACTTTTCTACCACCCAGAAGTTCAAACTGGAAATACGGTGGCACTGTGTTTGATACCCATGAAATAATGTCCACTTAGTTAGATATAATTTTTTTATAAAATCTTTTTCTTGCCTGTCTCACAGTAAAGGGGCTCACGTAAATACTTTCCTGATTTGCTCTCTTTTTACCATTAAGATTCTTCCCATTTTTAAGTATTTCAATCTTGTTTCCACGGTTTCTCACATTGACCTTGAAATAATTCAAATTATTTTTTATTGCAACAACTGAAAACTGAGCTATCAATGGTAAAACCAATCCATCAGTACATGCCACGGTAAACATACGTTTAACTTACTCTTTGACTGCGCTACATACAACCACATTATTTTCTTTCGGTTGATATTCTGCAGCCAACCAGGTTGATATTCTGCAGTCTACCAGACACACACAGGTTTTTTTTTTCTTTAAATTACTTCACTTCTGTCTACATGTTAGAAACATGATTTTTCAACATAGAAACGTCATTTTCTATAGCAGTCATACGAGAATATGACCCGGAGAATTCAGACCGTAAGGCTGTTTGCTCCGATTCTATTGCTTGTATTCTAGTTTCTAATAGAGAAAAATCTCTGGTCAAATTATTAGACTGACATATGAGTTTTACACAAAATGTCATTCATCTTCGCCAAGTCCTCTGGTACAATCAGTAATGAAACCGTTCCGACTTATTGCTGACTTCGGAATATCCGGGTTTTCTGACGTATTTGGGGTGCTTGTAGCTATGTCCTCGCTTGATTCAATATCTGGACGACCCCTCTAATTTTTTTTCTTTCCAATCTAAACTTAGTAATTCCTGTGTGATACGAGTTTGCGTATAATTTAGCTATTAGGCACTGCAATCAGCTTAGTACAACTTTGGTAGAATTCAAATCTTCTTTTTTCTCACCAATCAATTACAGCAAATATTCTTTCAAGCAGTAATAATTGTATCCACATTTCACCACAAATTCTTATGTCTTCGGTAAACCTTTTTCACTTTATAGAATATTTTTGCTGGATCATACCATACCGATAATTAAGCAATAATCTCATTTCATATATCACTTCATATATATATATATATATATATATATATATATATATATATATATATATATATATATTTATATATATATATATATATATATATATATATATATATATATATATATATATATATATATATATATATATATATGTATATATGTATATAAGAGAAAGATCTCACACAAAGGATATTGACGAAACGAAATCTTGTGTAAAAATAATCTGTAGTAATAATGTAAGATATTCTAAAAGTGTAATAAAGTTCAAAATAAAGTTTTAAAGACAGAAAATAACCGTTAAAATCAGAACTGATCAAGGTGAAATCATCTGCACTTCGAACGGATTTACATAAAGGGAGAAATAACATTCTGCTTCACGGGATCGATACGCCATCGATACGGCATTGATGAGCGCTAGAAAAAAATCACCTGAGCCTATTTTCATGCAGCTCAAAAATTATGATCGCTTATTGATTCTTAAATAATGTGGTAGACTACAGAAAACGGGCTACAGTGTATCAACGAACTGAAAGGCTGAAATAAGAAAACAAAAAAAAGAATTATTGGCTTTGGGTTACAAGCTAAAAAATGCAAAGGGAGCAAAGAAAGTCAGCGAGACTCAAGTGGTCCAGTGTAACGTGAAACTCTGGTGGGAGACAAAAAGTCGAAAAGCTCGAACAGGGGGTTAAATACGATGATGACTGTTTCGATCCGCTAAGATTGTTTGCCAAAAATGACTCAGAGGAGGTTGATTCCGGTCAGTAGTTTCGTCACTTTTTGAATGATATTTTTTTTTTGTATGTAATATAGCGTAATTCTGCTCTCCAGTTGTATAGCCGAAAAGGTCATAAAAAGAAATTTTTGTTTTCTTCTTCTTTTTCTCATCTTATTTCATTATACTTTTCTTTTTGTGCATGTTTTCAAATTTCCGTGTGTCGCTGTTTGTTTTTGTTTCCTTTCAGTGTCCAATAAAGAAGTTCAATCGGGTATGTTCACAGATTTGGGTCCTCGCTCTTCTGAAATTTTCCGACGCACAGTCGATTACAAAAGTAAATAATTCCTCTTCCTTCAGCTTCGTCCCCAAGAGGTATCAGAGATTTTCATATAGATAGAATAAAGAATTTAGAAGAATACTAGTTAAATCATAAGCTTATTTTTGATCAAGAAATTGGTTGAGAAAATGATTTCCATTTGTTTGATGATAATAATTTTTTTTAGAAGTAAATATGTAATTTCTAATGTAATAAAGGGGATGTCTTCTGGTTTTTGGTTTTCAATATTTCAACTGAATTGCCAAGGATTGTGCTTCTTATTTACTGATTTAGAGTAGACCTGTCAGCAGCTAAGACCGGATGTTATAGGCTCCTTATTTTCTGATTTAGAGTAAACCTGTCAGCAGCTAAGACCGGATATTTTAGGCCAGTGCGAAGTATTCATTTACACATCAAAGCAAGTTCCTTTTGGACATTGTAGGCTACATTAGCCATTTTTTTTTCACTGAAAACTGATGAAAAGGGGTGGTATAGAAATATATATTGCGACACACACGCGGTTCAAACTAAGCAAGACCTTACACGGAATATTGAAGGAATTTTTGATTAGTTGTTCCTAGAAGCATGGCTGTCCCCAAATGAAAAAGTTATTATGGGCGAAATTTACCATTCTCTGTCGGGGTCAACGTCACAATTTATAGAACCTGTAGATCAAGTCCTCCAGCTAGCAGGGTGCCAAAAAATGAACTTATTCTCATGGGATATTTAAATATTAACCTCAGTATTCCTTTAACAACCGAAACGGCAGATTTACTAAATAATGTGGAAGGTTCAGGTCTATAACCTGCTGTAAAAATTGTGACACGGATCACTGAGATCACATAATCACTTATCGACTTCATATTCACCTCCCTGCACTGGAGTCTATGGCCGTTCTCATCAGTGACACATCAGACCACTTTCCCATTCATACTCGCCCTTTCAGAACCAGCTAAGATAAAGTCACGAATAAGCCCCATGTTAAAAATTATGTGATTAACAGAGGAAAATTTGAAGACTTTGAAACAAGAACTAGAGTAATCAAACTAGAATAACGTAATCAAGATTAAAGATGTAAATGAAGCATTTCAGTCATTTCACTCGACGTTCTTGGATATATACGGAACAGTTCACTCTACGTTCTTGGATGTATACAGTATAGTATTCTTATACTATAGGATGTATTTATACATCCTATAGATTATACTATATATTTATACTATACATTAGGATGTATAGGATATTCTTTATACTATAGGATGTATTCTTGGATGTATACAGTGTTTGAGAAAGCCGAGAACTAATAAACGAAAAAAAGACCATCAACCCCTGGATGAAGGATGGTCTTCTGTCCTATGTGAACAAGAAATAACACGTTTGGGGAGATTCTAGGTACCACCCGAACTTAGTGCGCTTTCAGGATTACGAGAAATACAGAAAAGTTATCTGGACTGTATTGCGAAGAGCAAAAAAATTTTACTAGTTTTCGGGAACTTTACTTTTATACATTACATTTTACTCACTTGTATGAATTTTTAGTGACCATTTTTACGGATCAGATTTCTTTTGATTAGTTTTTATCACTGATGCTTTTTTTGTGGTTTCTGCTTTTGTTTTTTTCTCTTCTGCTTGACACAAGAAGCAAATCCGGCTCTATTAGAGCTTGTTATAACCTTTAGCAAACAAGTATTATCTCATTCTACGTTATGGCAAGTGCTAAGAAATAGTAAATTGAAAGAGTAAAATAAAAGAGAGACTGTAATAAAGGAGTCCATCTCTCAATCTTTCTACGAAGGTGAAAGAAAGATCAATCTTTAAGCAACGCAGCAAGTTTTCAAGCAAGCAATCAAGCTCATTCATGTCACTTTATTTTACCCCAGAATAAACCAAATTTCTTTGCTAATGTCAATTCTGGAATAGATGACGAGCTTTTGAAAGAAATCAATCAGGACTATGATCCTAAGGGATTATATTTTGAAGTGCCTAGTTCTTATTTAGAAAATTGTCAATATTTAAATGAGGCTATAGATGAATCAGGAATTTATCAAAGATATGGAAGAAAGATGAAAGGTGCAAAACCAAGTGAATTAGAAAAACATGTCTCAATTCGTACAAATCTACAGAAGAAAGTTGGACGCTATTAAAGATAAATAAAAAAACAAGTTTTTTTAACTGAAAGTAAGGAACGACATTAAAACTTAAAACGCACAGAAATTACTTCGTATATGAAAGAGGCTGCTTCCTCATCAGCGCCCCGTTCTTTACGCTAAAGTTTGACTCTTTCTCTCAATTCTTCTTTTTAAAACAGTAAAAAACTTTAGCGCAAAGAGCGGGGAGTTGATGAGGAAGCAGCCTCTTTCATATACGAAGTAATTTCTGTGCGTTTTAAGTTTTAATGTCGCTCCTTACTTTCAGTTAAAAAAACTTGTTTTTTTTATTTAATTTCTGAACGTTTTTGAATCAATGCATGTTTTGATTTTGGCTCTCCGCAGAGGAATAATCAAAACGAAATTTGCATATTATATTTTTGTTTGGCTAAATGGCTTTCTCATAATTTTGATCGAATGATTTTGAGAAAAAAAGAGCGGGGGACGAAGCCTAGTTACCCTCCAATTTTTTGGTTAATTAAAAAGGCAACTAGAACTTTTAATTTTTTACGAATCTTTTTATTGGTAAAAGATTTACGTAACTTATAAATTAGCTTACGTAAAGAACTTTCGTATTCTCATGTTTTTATTACATATATGAGGGGATTCGCCCCTTCGTCAGTACCTCGCTCTTTACACTAAAGCTTAAATTGTGTCCCAATTCATTAAGAATGACCCCTGAATCACAAAAGCCGTAGAATAAATAGTTGAAATTACTAAAAATACTTTAGCGTAAAGAGCGAGGTATTAGAAGGAGATGAGCCCCTCATATGGGTAATAATTTCTGTGTGTTTTAAGTTTTATTGCTGTTCCTTACTTCCAGCTTAAAAAGCTTTTTCACATTTATTTTTTAATTTTTTTTTAAATAATGCTAGTAAATCCTGCTCTCCCTTCATAGAAATTTTCTTCTCCCATGACAAATTCTCGATGGAAAGTTCCCCCAGCATATCCCCCTCTTCTCAACCCCTCCCCCCAACCACATAAATCCTCCTGAAAACGCCTGTATACTTTCCAATAACCATTACTATATGTAAGCACAGGTCAAAGTTTGTAACTTGTTGCCCCTCCCACGGGGACTGTGGGGGAGTAAGTCGTCCCCAAAGACATAGTTATAAGGTTTTTCGACTACGCTAAATAAAATGGCTATCTCAGAATTTTGATCCGTTGACTTTGGGAAAATACTTAGCGTGGGAGGGGCCCTAGGTGCCCTCCAATTTTTTTGGTCACTTAAAAAGGGCACTAGAACTTTTCATTTCCATTAGAATGAGCCCTCTTGCAACATTCTAGGACAACTGGGTCGATACGATCACCCCTGGGAAAAAAAAAACAACAAAAAAACAAATAAACACGCATCCGTGATCTGCCTTCTGGCAAAAAATGCAAAATTCCACATTTTTGTAGATAGGAGCTCGAAACTTCTACAGTAGGGTTCTCTGATACGCTGAATCTGATGGTGTGATTTTCGTTAAGATTCTATGACTTTTAGGGGGTGTTTCCCCCTATTTTCCAAAATAACGCAAATTTTCTCAGGCTCGTAACTTTTGATGGGTAAGACTAAACTTAATGAAACTTATATATTTAAAACCAGCATTAAAATGCAATTCTTATGATGTAGCTATTGGTATCAAAATTCCATTTTTTAGAGTTTTGGTTACTATTGAGCCGGGTCGCTCCTTACTACAGTTCGTTACCACGAACTGTTTGATAACTTTTATATTATACATCCCCAGCAGCTATATATAAATTATATAGTTTAATAGGTAGAAGAGTTGATGGAAATACAACTGATAAAGTGAGAAATGAATCTATTGACCTGCTCGATTCATTACTCAAAAATAAAGTTATTAAGCAAAATAACTATAATACTATTTACAACAATTATCTCAGAATTTGAGTTTTATGAAGGAAAATACTTTTCTAATAAATAGTTTTGATTATTATTAGTGGTAACAAGAGTGAAATCAAAAAGTCCTATAAAAGTAAGCCAATCAGTTTATATCGAAACTCTGATTATGACATAGCTGTAACTCAATGTCACTGAACGAGAATTATAAGTTTCGATTTAATAGTGATTTATATTTTATTTTAGGATTTGAAAATAGAGTCAGACTATGTAGTAATTCCAAATGAAGGTACTAAAGTTCCTAATATTACAAGAAATGTTTATAAAATACATATTCACTGCTCCTTAGTGGATAGTTCAAAAGTGAATACAAGCTCTGATGTGATCTGGAGTTTAGCTTCAAAAGAGAACCTGTATCGCTACTATGTGAGATTCCAATAGACAAGGATTATTTGCCATTCAATCAGAACGAAAACATCAACGAGATAAAAATGACTATAGCCAGATCAATTAGGTAGGTTAATTGATCTGCACGGAGAGAATATTGAATATGAATTGTTTATAAAATGTATCTATAATAAACTTTGATCAATAAGATACAACTGCTGTATGCAAGACAGTATGATAGTTGGATTGGTAGTTTCTTTAAAAATATAGCCAATGTTCAATTATTCAAGAGGTCCATAAACATATAAAAGATGAAGCTCGTTCTATGTATAACACTATGAATCAAACATCGGCTGGAATTATTTTAAAATAGAGCGATTGAACGTGGGAAAGATTGTATAGATTATAATCAATGAGAATCAAATGACGTGAGATTTCTAAAAGATGTAGTTTCAAATAACTGGAGATATTTCAATGAACATCTTGATGAACAGAGGAAAGACTTATTGAATGTATTGATTTTATGGAAGGGACTTAAACTGTATATGGCCTGTATACTGCAGCTATGTTAGACCTTCTCTTGAGTATGCATGCCCTGCTTGGCATCCGGGATTGACAAAAGATCAAACAGATAGACTTGAGACGATACACAAAAGAGCTGTAAAAATTATACTTGGACAAAACTACTCAACATACGAAGACCCACTGAAACAACTCAATTTGGACTCACTTGATAGTCGTAGACATGGCTTAACATATAGATTTGGACTAAATTGTTTAAATTTCCCAACTCATTGTCGTCTACTACCCACTGAAGGACCAGTTACTAGACTCCGACGAATAAAAAAGAATTGTCCACAGTTACTGACTTGCTCAGCCTATAGTACTGAGAGATATTGCAAATCATTTGTTCCATATTTTACCCGTCATTTTAATAATATTGGCGCGACTAATATTTAATGTTTGATTCATATGTTTGATTAATATAATGTTTGTTTAAATTTTCCTGTGAGTGTTTTTGAAGGTATAAATTATTTTTGTCATGACATGCTAATGCTAGCTCCGGCTATTGTAGTGAATAAATATATTCTATTCTATTCTAAACTACACCCCGAGGATCCACTTCCACTATTTGGCAATCTTTTGAAGTTTATTTAATATTTTTTTTTTCGTATATAAATGGTAGTGAATCAGGTTGTTACATCTTATTGGGGAATATTTGAAAAGCCTATTATTTATGATTCTACAACCAAATATGAACATACAGAAATGAGAAAAACAATGAGAATGTATCTCAACAATTAAATCAAAATTTCACTTTAAAAGATGCATTTTCTTGGATTTTTCCAAGTGATGCTTACCTTTATGTAGAAGTGAAAATAACACGGTTGGATGGAACAAATACGCGAAATAATGATGAAGCTACTTTAACAAATAATGGATTTAATTTGCTCAGAAATGCTGAACATACTGTCAATTGAAAATGCATTAAAAGTATTCATTATATAGGTATAATGACTACTGTTAAACTTTTGTTAGAATTATAATTTTACTATAGTCGAAGCACAGCCAAGATAAATCGTTGATTCCTTTAAAGCAGAAAACGACTTTGAAAGCACTTTTACACCTGTTACAGCAGGGGGTAATAATAATAAGGTAATAACAGGGTTTATAATAACCCTGTTACAGCAAGGGGTAATAACAGGTTTATAATAAGACAAAATAGCGGTTTATTTAAAAGATTGAATACAACAAAGAAGTCACGTAATCTATCTATATATATAAAAATAAGTTGTCTGTCTGTCAGGTGACGTCATGTTTCTGTGTCGACTGACGTCATGAAGTTAGTTGTCGTTATTTTTGCTATGACGGTGACGTCATTAATGGTATTTAAGACATGCGTTCACGGAAAAATGTTTAATTGTAAAATGACTGAAGAACCTACAATGGCAACAGCCGAGGAAGCTGCTCAAAGAGTCTATGCTAAAAAACTTGCTGCTGATAGAGAAAGTAAGAAAAGAAAGCGTGCCGAGGAATCACAAGAACAGCAAGAAAACAGGCTTGCAGCTGATAGAGAAAGTAAGAAAAGAAAGCGTGCCGAGGAATCACGAGAACAGCAAGAAAACAGGCTTGCGGCTAAAGAACGCAAAACCGCGCAGTTAGATGAAAATCCACCTGGAAAGCGAGAGTCAAAACATATCAAAACTGAAAATGATAGCGATGATGATTGGGTTTGGGATTTTGACTAGGATAAGGTCATCAATGCCTACCAGATTTAAGTTAAAAAACAAAGGTTCGGCGATATGTACTTCATAGTGACGCTGAAAAATAAAGAAGAAAAAAAACTGAAAAAATGTAAGAAACTAAAAAAAAACTAAAAAGAAAAAACGCTCAAAGATAAATTACAGACCGGGACACAAATGACGACCGACACAGAGGGAATATAAATGACGACCAGGAACCTCAAAGAAGAATTACAGACTGGGACACCCGGACACAAATCACGACCGGGAAAATAAATGACGACCGGGACGCAGGGACACAACTACAACGGGGACGCCGGGGGCACAGGCGGGATATATAATTGACGACTGAGACACAGGGATTGTTTGAATAGAAATTACAGACCGGGACACAAATGACGACCGGGACACTGGGACACAGGGAATATAAATGACGACCGGGACACTCAAAGAGAAAATACAAACTGGGACACCAGGACACAAATGACGACCGGGACACAGGGAATATAAATGCTATTTATATGCACAGACAATGGAACAGCGCAGAATGTTGTATATTCGCATGTTTTACGTAGTTAAAAATATATATTTATATCTATCTCTATTCACAGGTGGGACACAGGGACACAGCTACAATGGCGCGTAACGACTTACGCGCGCGGGGGGGCTTGGGGGGGGGCGCAAAGCGCCCCACCTACTAGGTGTTGGGGTGGCGCGAAGCGCCACCCCAACAGCTAGTATATATATAAAAATAAGTTGTCTCTGTGTGTGTGTGTGTGTGTCGGGTGACGTCACTGTCCGCATATGACGTCTGAATTATTTCATCACATACCAATTCAAAAACGAATGTATTCAAGCCGATTTAGCTCAGTTATATAACTACCTGTGTTGGCGCAGTGGGTTTGACCTTTGCATGGTAATACGTGACCCAGAGATCGAACCATGCTGCAGGGAATGCACTACAGGGCCGACGCAGGGACCTTAGTAGTCAAGAAGCGTCGTTAATCCGATACAAATACAGTAGCTAAGTTGGTAAAGCGTTATGTTCCAGGTTCTAGGTCCGAGAGGTTCCAGGTTCGAACCTTGGCTTTAGCATTAATACAAAAGAAGAAAAAAACTAAAAAAGATAAAAACTACAAAAAAAACTAAAAAGAAAATACTTAAAAAAAACTAAAAAAGCTAAAAAACTAAAAAAGGGTAAAAAACTAAAAACTAAAAAAGTAAAAAAAAAATAAAAAAAAACTAAACAAGGTAAAAACTACAAAAAACCTAAAAAGAAAAAAAAAACTTAAAAACTAATAAAAAACTAAAAAAGCTAAAAAACTAAAAAAAAAACTAAAAAAAGGTAAAAAACTTAAAACTAAAAAAGAAAAAAAATATGAAAAAGCTAAAAGAAGGGTAAAAATAGCAAAAAAAAATAAAAAGAAAAAAAACTAAAAACTAATAAAAATACTAAAAACTGAAAAAGAAAAAAAAACTAAAAAAAGGAAAAAAATTGAAAAATAAAGGATAAAAAGAAAACTAAAAAAAAAAAAATAAAAAAATGAAAAAGGTAAAACTACAAAAAAACTAAAAAGAAAAAAGAAAAAAAATAAAAAGCTAAAAATTAAAAAAACTAAAAAGAAAAAAAGGAAAAAAAAATTATTTCATCATATACCAATTCAAAAACGAATGTATATACAGACCGGGACACAGGGAATATAAATGACGACCGGGACACTCAAAGAGAAATTACAGACTGGGACACCGGGACATAAATGACGACTGTGACGTGTGTGTCGACTGACGTCATGTTTGTGTGTCGACTGACGTCATGTTTGTCGACTATAAATGACGACTGGGACACAGGGACACAACTACAACGGGGACGCCGGGGGGCACAGGGGGATATATAAATGACGATGGGGACACAGGGAATGTTTGATTACCAATCACCATCAACAAAGCTCAAGGGCAATCATTAGAATAATGAGGTATAGATATGAATACGGATTCTTTTTCCCATGGACAATTATATGTTGCATATTCAAGAGTCGGTAAACCTGACAATCTATTTATATGTACAGACAATGGGACAGCAAAGAATGTTGTATATTCGCAAGTTTTACATAGTTAAAAACATATATATACATATGTATGTATATATATATATATATATATATATATATATATATATATACATATATATATATATATATATATATATATATATATATATACATATATATATATATATATATATATATATATATATCTATATATATAAAAATAAGTTGTCTGTGGATCTGTGGATGGATCAGGTGACGTCACCTGAAAAAACTGGATCAGGTGACGTCAAAACTGAAAAAACTAAAAAAAGGCAAAAACTACAAAAAAAACTAAAAACTAATAAAAAAAATAAAAAAGCTAAAAAACTAAAAAAACTGAAAAAAGGCAAAAACTACAAAAAAAACTAAAAACTAATAAAAAAGCTAAAAAACTAAAAAAACTAAAAAAAGGCAAAAACTACAAAAAAAATAAAAACTAATAAAAAAAATAAAAAAGCTAAAAAACTAAAAAAACTAAAAAAACTAAAAAAGGTAAAAAACTAAAAAAACTAAAAACTAAAAAAAACTAAAAAAAAAAGGAAAAAACTGAAAAATAAGCTAAAATAAAGGTAAAAACCAATAAAAAACTAAAAAAAAAAACTGAAAAAACTAAAAAAAGGCAAAAACTACAAAAAAAAACTAAAAACTAATAAAAAAAGTAAAAAAGCTAAAAAACTAAAAAAACTTAAAAAACTAAAAAAAAGGTAAAAAACTAAAAAAAATAAAAAATAAAAAAAAACTAAAAAAAGGAAAAAACTGAAAAATAAGCTAAAATAAAGGTAAAAACCAATAAAAAAATAAAAAGAAAAAAAGGAAAAAACAAAAAAAAATTTTCATCTAAAAAACTAAAAAAAACTAAAAAAGGTAAAAACTAAAAGAACTAAAAAAGAAAAAAATAAATGACGACACTCAAAGAGAAAGCGACCAGGACAAAAGGAATGTTCGATTAGCAATCAACAAAGCACCGGGATACAGGGAGTATAAATGACGACCAGGACATAAGTAACAAAAAAAACTATCTATATATATAAAAATAAGTTGTCTGTGGATCTGTGGATCGTGGATCGTGGATCAGTTTTTTCAGTCAAAACTGAAAAAACTAAAAAAAGGCAAAAACTACAAAAAAAACTAAAAACTAATAAAAAAATAAAAAAGCTAAAAAACTAAAAAAACTAAAAAAAGGCAAAAACTACAAAAAAAAACTAAAAACTAATAAAAAAGCTGAAAAACTAAAAAAAAGGCAAAAACTACAAAAAACTAAAAACTAATAAAAAAAAATAAAAAAGCTAAAAAACTAAAAAAACTAAAAAAAGGTAAAAAAATAAAAAAACTAAAAACTAAAAAAAAACTAAAAAAAGGAAAAAACTGAAAAATAAGCTAAAATAAAGGTAAAAACCAATAAAAAACTAAAAAAAACTGAAAAAACTAAAAAAAGGCAAAAACTACAAAAAAACTAAAAACTAATAAAAAAAGTAAAAAAGCTAAAAAACTAAAAAAACTAAAAAAACTAAAAAAACTAAAAAAAGGTAAAAAACTAAAAAAAATAAAAAATAAAAAAAAAAATAAAAAAAAAGGAAAAAACTGAAAAATAAGCTAAAATAAAGGTAAAAACCAATAAAAAACTAAAAAGAAAAAAAGGAAAAACTAAAAAAATTTTTCATCTAAAAAACTAAAAAAAAACTAAAAAAGGTAAAAACTAAAAGAACTAAAAAAGAAAAAAATAAATGACGACACTCAAAGAGAAAGCGACCAGGACAAAAGGAATGTTCGATTAGCAATCAACAAAGCACCGGGACACAGGGAGTATAAATGACGACCAGGACATAAGTAAAAAAAAAACTAACAAAACTAAAAAGAAGGTAAAAACTACAAAAAAACTAAAAAGAAAAAAAAAACTAAAAACTAATAAAAAAACTAAAAAATCTAAAAATCTAAATAAACTAAAAAAGAAAAAAAAAGGAAAAAAATAAAGGAGAAAAACAAAACTAAAAAACGAATTTATATACAGACCGGTACACCGGGATACAAATGACGACCGGGACACAGGGAATATAAATGACGACCGGGACACAGGGACACAACTACAACGGGGACACCGGGGGAAACAGGGGGATATAAATGACGACCGGGACAAAAAAACTAAAAAGAAAAAAAAAACTAAAAACTAATAAAAAGACTAAAAAATCTAAAAATCTAAATAAGCTAAAAAAGAAAAAAAAAGGAAAAAAATAAAGGAGAAAAACAAAACTAAAAAACGAATGTATATACAGACCGGGACACCGGGATACAAATGACGACCGGGACACAGGGAATATAAATGACGACCGGGACACAGGGACACAACTACAACGGGGACACCGGGGGAAACAGGGGGATATAAATGACGACCGGGACACCGGGACAGGGAATGGTCGATTAGCAATCACCATCAACAAAGCTCAAGGGCAATCATTAGAATCATGAGGTATAGATCTGAATACAGATTGTTTTCCCATGGACCATTATATGTTGCATGTTCAAGAGTCGGTAAACCTGACAATCTATTTATATGCAAAGACAATGGGACAGCAAAGAATGTTGTATATTCGCAAGTTTTACGTAGTTAAAACCATATATATATATATATATATATATATATATATATATATATATATATATATATATATATATATATATATATATATATATATATATATATATATATATATATATATATATATATATATATATATATGTGTATATATATATATATATATATATATATATATATATATATATATATATATATATATATATATATATATATCTATCTATATTCACAGGTGGGACATAGGGACACAACTACAATGGCACGTAACTATTATGGCGCGTAACGACTTACGCGCGCGGGGGGGCTTGGGGGGGGAGCGAAGCGCCCCCACCAACTAGGTGTTGGGGTGGCGCGAAGTGCCACCCCAACAGCTAGTATATATATATATATATATATATATATATATATATATATATATATATATATATATTCACAAGTGGGACACAGGGACACAACTACAATGGCGCGTAACTAATATGGCGCGTAACGACTTACGCGCACGGGGGGGCTTGGGGGGCGCGAAGCGCCCCCACCAACTAGGTGTCGGGGTGGCGCTTAGAGGCCGGGGGCACAGGCAGGATATATAAATGATGACCGGGACACAGGGATTGTTCGAATAGAAATTACAGACCGGGACACCGGGAATATAAATGACGACCAGGACACTCAAAGAGAAATTACAAACTGGGATACCGGGACACAAATGACGACCGGGACACAGGGAATATAAATGAAGACCAGGACACATCCACACATCATTAGAATAATGAGGTATAGATCTGAATACGGATTGTTTTTCCCATGGACAATTATATGTTGCATGTTCAAGAGTCAGTAAACCTGACAATCTATTTATATGCACAGACAATGGGATAGCGAAGAATGTTGTATATTCGCATGTTTTACGTAGTTAAAAACATATATATATATATATATATATATATATATATATATATATATATATATATATATATATATATATATATATATACAAGCTGTTGGGATGGCGCGAAGCGCCACCCCAACACCTAGTTGGTGGGGCGCTTCGCGCCCCCCAGGCCCCCCCGCGCTTGTAAGTCGTTACGCGCCATATTAGTTACGCGCCATTGTAGCAGTGTCCCTGTGTCCCACCTGTGAATAGAGATAGATATAAATATATATTTTTAACTACGTAAAACATGCGAATATACAACATTCTTCGCTGTCCCATTGTCTGTGCATATAAATAGCATTTATATTCCCTGCGTCCCGGTCGTCATTTGTGTCCTGGTGTCCCAGTTTGTATCATTTATATTCCCTGTGTCCCAGTGTCCCGGTTGTCATTTGTGTCCCGGTGTCCCGGTCTGTAATTTCTATTCAAACAATCCCTGTGTCTCAGTCGTCAATTATATATCCCACCTGTGCCCCCGGCGTCCCCGTTGTAGTTGTGTCCCTGCGTCCCGGTCGTCATTTATATTCCCGGTCGTGATTTGTGTCCGGGTGTCCCAGTCTGTAATTTTTCTTTGAGGTTCCTGGTCGTCATTTATATTCCCTCTGTGTCGGTCGTCATTTGTGTCCCGGTCTGTAATTTATCTTTGAGTGTTTTTTCTTTATAGTTTTTTTTAGTGTTTTACATTTTTTCAGTGCGAAGCGCCGTTGGGGGGGCGAAGCGCCCCACCAACTAGGTGTTAGTATAGTATATACTAACAGCTAGTTAGTATATATTTACCATTATCTGGATTATTTTGATTTTGTCAAGATGTTAATCGTGCTTTTTAGAGATTTTAAACATCAAATTATAATAAAAAGAAACGATTTCCCAATATGATTATAAAATCTGGAGGTCAATTTTAAAGTGGATGTAATGCATTTATCATGGACGTTACCAGTATTACATCCCAGTTTACCCATATAGACTCAATTAGAAGCTGGATTAACAAATGAGGCTGAACAATTAAAAGTTGGATTAGAAAAGGGCAGTTCATTTGAATTAAGATGGGAAACGTGTAATACCTATAAAAGCGATAATAAAACGGATAAAGAATTAATATGGAGGGTAGTCAGTGAACGCTATAATACAACTAAAATTGTTGATGAATTGAAAAGATAACGTTATACACAAAACAACATGGTATTTGACCGTATGAAAACTAATAGAATTGACGTGAGAGGAAATGGATATAAATATCCACAAAAATATTTTAAATGTGGCTTCAGTGATCCTTATGAAGATTATTTAAACGCTTACTAACGATTTTTATAGTTAGGATATAAACATAAAAATGTTGATAGTGGAACAATTGTAAGTCATAATGATTTTTAAACAGTATATCCTTTATTTTGTTTGAATGTTGCAAAGCATGAATCGAATATTTATCAATGTGGATCAACTGATGATGTAGAAATTAAACTTTTATTACATTAAGTATCTGCTAATCAATACAACATTTACTGCGTTTTTCTTCAGAAAGAAAAGCAATATATGATTATATGTTAATATATAATATGATCAGAATTTGTGCTTTCGCTGTATTACCTCTTGCTTCTTTAAGTCTTGGGATAGTTCTGATTGAAATACTTGACCAATATCTAAGAATAGCAGAAAGAAAGGCTGGACATAAAACTGCTTATTCATCCTATTAATAATTACTTGCTATGTATAAATCGGTTGAATTGACTGAGGGAAGAAAAAAAATTAACGAGAAAATAATGATTACATCATATAGCCTGATTATGCACCTCATCCTTTTGATATGGTGTCTGAATATTAAAATACAAAGGATATTAAAATTGAAACGTATTTTGCCACCTGGATCCATCTTAGGATTGTTCCAAGCTGAAAACAACGATTTTCAAGCATGTTTTTTGGTTATTTCCGAATTATCGACTCTTTAAAGCAGTTAAACATTTTCGTCAGTGTTGTCAGTTCGACCGGGGAGAATAAATCAGCAAAATTAAATAGTTTAACATTCCGGTTTGGCCACAAAATTCAAACATTAACGATAAATATATCTTCAGAGTAAAGCTATGCCTTCAGGGTAAAGCTCATCCTCTAAATCAATAAAAAAAAAAAAAAAAAAAAAAAAAAAAAAAAAAAAAAAAAAAAAAAAAAAACAGATTTAATATTTATTGTCCTTGGTAGGGCATATCAAGAAGGTACAAAAGATTACAGATATTCCTTATAAATAGAAAATGGTTTGCTTATATGCTGGGACTTACTAGCTCTCTAAGGTCAGAAAAAGCACCCAAAAGATTTGTTACAGTGGATGATTCGCCATTTCCATTTTTCAAATTTCGGTGCTGTGGAAAAGTTGGCATCAAATGAGGATCAACAGCTGAAATGAATAAAAATTAATAAAAAAAATAAGCAAAAGTGAATACCTATTGAAGACTCAGAGAGATAGGTAATGGTAAAAATAAAAATAAAGGAAGAGTATAAAAAGTGAGGTAGCACAATAGAGGGGAGGGAGCTAGGGCATAAGCAAGACAGATCATTTTTATTTTTTCCATAAAAAGACTGCAGCTGCAGCAATATTTTTCGCAAAACACGGAACTAAGAATATGAGCGAATAGATCAAATCATTTCTCAGAGTTAAGTCTTACAGATGTTATTACCGGATTTTGAAGTAGGCTAAACCCATTTTCATTTTAAACCCTCCCGCGCTCATTCTAACTCTTAAATGTTAGCCCTTTAAACTCTGAAGGTCTAAGATTAAATCCAATTAATGCCAATTAAAGTAACTTACGCAATGGCTCTTCTTTGAAGTAAGTACTTTGCAGACATTCACTGGCTGTGGCTCTCTTCCTTGAGTCGTACATGAACAAAAAATTAAGAAGACGCAAACCAGCGTTCGATAGAGACGAAAATCTATAAATATGGCACACCTTTCAATCATGGGTCTAGATTCAAACGTGAGAGGCTGAGACACAATAAAGGAAATTGCATCTTGTTGGAGACATGAGCAGAAATTCTAAAATTTGGCAGCATGACATACTTTTTTAAACGCACTGGGAAATTGATCTTTTGGAAATATTAGCTAAATTATCCCGATTCAAACAGTATCGTAAGATACAGTAAAGTAAAGGATCTGTGTTTCTTCAGAATAGTTTATTGTAAAAATTTAACAATTTTCATGGAATCTAATGGCATAAATAGCAAAAAATTACGTCAAAATGAGGGAAGTAACCCTTCCATCTCTTTTTTTTATTTTAGAACATTTTTTACTCGATCATTGTGTTAGAAGATTTTTTAATTCTGATACTGGGAATGGGGTTTTGATTTCTTCTCGAGGTTTCCTATTTCCTAAAAAAAAGGAAGAAATATTTTCATTTTTCTTGGAAGTTCCCTGGACTCCATGTTTTAATTAAAGAAAATAATATTGCTATCGTAAAACACTTGATTTTGGGATACTTACTTTAGCCAAAATACTGTTTATAATCCAATTTTTATATATTTTAATAATTCTCGTTAACATTTAATAATATTACTATGGTGTCGTCTGGTTATAGTGTGATATCAAAGTAACACTAATGTGAGAAATATGTAAATAATTTATAATCAGCTAGCGAATCCTTGTGTAGAGATATCATGTTTTGCATTTTTATCTATTAAACGAATCCTTGTTACTTAGTTCTACGGACATATCAAATAATCAAAGAAAAAACAGAGGTATTATTTTAAAAGAAAGTAGAGAGCAACATTAAAACATAAAACGAAAACAAATTTGCCATCTATGAGGGAAAATGCCCCCCCCCACCAGAGTTGATCCATCTAAGACTTTCTTAATTTATGCCCAATAGTGCAAAATTCTGCCCCAACGATTAGAGGGAAAAAAGTGTGTGTGTGAGTGTGGAATGGTATGAGGGAGACTTTAGTCCCTAGCCTCTGTTTATTTTGAGGAATACAGCTAGACTTGGCCAGCTATAATATGTGCTGTGTGATGGGAGATCCCCTCTTATTACGAAAATATTTTAGGCGTAATATGGACATTCTATCTTCCTATTCTTACAACTATAGAAACGGAGGGGAGACGGGCAAGGGGGGCCCTATACTTACAACACTTTCAATTTTTTACCGCAGATGGATCCCAAAATTGAGAAGGGTAATCCCTGACCTTCGCTCACTTGGAGGATTATATTTTTCGGTCAATTCAATTTTATGTGTACCTAGGAAGCGATAGCTGTCCCTTTTATTGCAGAAAAATGTTAAGTTTCAAAAGAAAAACTTTGTTGTCAAATTATTGATTTATCGGATGGATAGTTTAAACTTCAGTGAAAACAATGGGGGCTTGAAAGGAGTAAATTATCCCATTTTTGTAAGAAAACACAGATCTGAATGGTTTCTTTTATCAAAGTATTGAATCTAAATAAGTAAAAATTCAGTGTAAAAACAAGGCTTTCAAGGGAAAGAGTATCAGCCCAACTATTTAGAGGAGCTTTGAATATAATTTAATTTAAATGAATTTAAATTAATTAATTAATTAATTATTAATTATTATAATTATTATTAATTAATTATTAATTATTAATTAATTAATTATATTAATTTAATATAATTTAAAATGAACACAAACTAGATAAAAAAAAGTTATAATGAAATGAATCAAATAAAAATAAACTTCAAATGAACAAATATTATCCTTTAGCTAAGAGGTTCTCCGCTACCCATCTATTCTTCCCAGCGAACGATTTTTGCCCTCGCATTGTCCAAAAAATTCTAAATATTTTCAAAACAACCAATGCCATGGCTTTACCAGCCTACATTAATTTGATATTCTTGGATTTTTTGCATCCTACTCAGAAGCAGCAAAATAAAAATTGTTTAAAAAGGAAAGAAATAGATCATACTTGGGCTTAAGATTATTATATGGCTGAGACTTCAAGGTAATATTCTCCAACATCGGCAGGTTAGCAAATTCTGGCCAGATAGCGGTATTTGGCGTTCCTAACAAGTCTATTATAATCTCTATTTGGTTAAGTTCAGATCGACCAGGTAGCAAAGGCTTGTGAAGCAGCAGTTCCCCTGAAAGAGAGTAGAAATTACAAAAGGGAGTCTTCTATATTCTTCAAACTTCCATTACGGTTTATTCACTCTACTTTACATTCCACTTCTTCATGCTTCATACTTTTGACAACAGAGGCTGTCAGAAAGGACTGCCTCCCCACGGTTTGATTTCTTACTTCTATTAGTGTTTTTTCGTGCCAATTCTTTCTTGTTTATGTCTTCTCCCACTTTTTCACCCTACTTTTATTATTGTTTTTTTGTGCCAATTCTTTCTTGTTTATATCTTCTCCCACTTTTCCTCCATACTTTATTAGTGTTTTTTGTGCCAATTCTTTCTTGTTTATGTCTTTGCCCACTTTTTCTCCGTACTTTTATTAGTGTTTTTTGTGCCAATTCTTTCTTGTTTATGCATTCTCCCACTTTTTCTCCATATTTTTAATAGTGTTTTTTATACCAATTCTTTCTTGTTTATGTCTTTTCCCATTTTTTCTCCATACTTTTATTAGTGTTTTTTGTGCCAATTCTTTCTTGTTTATGTCTTTGCCCACTTTTTCTCCATACTCTTATTGGTGAATCTTGTGCCAATTCTTTCTTGTTTATGTCTACTCCCACTTTTTTTCCGTACTTTTATTAGTGTTTTTTGTGCCAATTCTTTCTTGTTTATGCATTCTCCCACTTTTTCTCCATATTTTTATTAGTGTTTTTTATACCAATTCTTTCTTGTTTATGTCTTTTCCCATTTTTTCTCCATACTTTTATTAGTGTTTTTTGTGCCAATTCTTTCTTGTTTATGTCTTTGCCCACTTTTTCTCCATACTCTTATTGGTGAATCTTGTGCCAATTCTTTCTTGTTTATGTCTACTCCCACTTTTTCTCCGTACTTTTATTAGTGTTTTTTGTGCCAATTCTTTCTTGTTTATGCATTCTCCCACTTTTCTCCATATTTTTATTAGTGTTTTTATACCAATTCTTTCTTGTTTATGTCTTTTCCCATTTTTTCTCCATACTTTTATTAGTGTTTTTTATACCAATTCTTTCTTGTTTATGTCTTTTCCCACTTTTTCTCCATACTTTTATTAGTGTTTTTTGTGCCAATTCTTTCTTGTTTATATATTCTCCGACTTTTTCTCCATACTCTTATTAGTGTTTTTTGTGCGAATTCTTTCTTGTTTATGTCTTCTCCCACTTTTTCTCCATACACTTATCTTTTTTTATGTATGCTAGTAATACAATATTAATGTTGGTTATGATACCGCTATTATTTAGAGAATGAGCTAATATAATACGAATCTTATCAACAAATAATGACAAACTAAAGTCCTATTTGGGAATATTAGCGTTACATAGCGGGAAAAAGAAACAACTTTTAATCTATTTTGATGTCAGATTATTAGAGGGCTGTGAAGTTGGAATCGCGGAGTCGGAGTTTTAGTACATGTTTGCTGAATGGAGTTGGAGCAACAGAGATAATGCTAGACTTTTGAGTCGAAATTTAGTCGAGAGTTATGGAAACACCTAAAGGCTGGAGTCAATCCACATACTCTTAAATACTACTAAAAAATGGCAATAAGAAACAAAAATTAATATATTAGGCTAATAATGATGGATAGAATTTTCTAAAACTAAAATAAAGCATTTAAGGAGAAACTAATAAAATGAACTTCATCAGTAAATTAGCAGGAATACTTGAGTCAGAGTTCTTACTTCTTAAAAGAAAACGTTAAGAGTCGGAGCAATTATGTTTAAAGTTTCAGCCGGAGTCAGAGCTGGTGGTAAAGTGGACCAACTCCATAGCGCTGGATTATTAAAGCCAATATACTTGCATTCTAGGAGCCTGTATTAAGGTAAATAGCCAAATATCAGACACAACCACATTTCAGACACGATTAAAACACACTAGGAATCTAGATAAAATTGGTTGAACGATGATGTCAATATAAATCGATCAAAAATAAGATAATTTAGTGCCCAATTGGGCACTAAACTATTCTTAAATTAAAGACTGGTTTAATTCTCTAAATCTTTAGAATTATGCCTTTACAGTAAACAGTAGAGGGTGAGGATTTTGGAAATCATTTCCCCTAGATTGAAAGTAATTTGAATACTTAACAGAGCCAAGTCTGATTTCAATCAAAGATTAAACTTAAAGATTAATAGATATGCTGCTGTTATTCGACATAGGTGCCGTTGCGGGATATAAAACTTCCAGAACAGCTAAACTAAAACAAACTAAAATGAAGAAAGCAATTCTCCTTTCTGGCTGTGCTGCTAGAAGCCGGCAGCAGAAGCCGATAACACGGTGCCGGCAGCAAGACGCCGAGAAAAGCACGATGCCGGCAGCACGATGTGCGCGATGAGGTTCTTGTTGGATAAAATCTTTTTTTGCATGCACTAGAGAGTAACAAAATATTTGGCTTGAAATCATTAATTGCAATTATCTCTTCAATTGAACAAACTTGGCACTGTTATGGGCCTGTAGAATTTGGACTAGATCAATCAAGTACCGTATATAATACTCTATTATATTATTATATATAATACTTGAGCATCATAGAATATATTTAATTATGGATTCTCATTGCCGCTTGTCTTCTAACAGAGACTTTACTGTCTTTTCATACTGACCTTTTCAATGATACTTAATTTTTAAAGCTCCGATTTCTAACAACGTTATCTACTAAGCTTCAAACTTCTAGTTTTTTTTAAGGTTTTTGAATTGTTTTAATCCATTGTTAAAATATACAGAAATATTTTCACAATTACCAGTTTCTTGCTCTTTCCGCAATTTAATGTCTTTTCATACTAGATCTGTTCAATGATATTTGATTATTGAAGCTACTCCGATTTCTAATAGCCATATAGACTAAGCCACAAACTTTTGGTTCTTTTTTAAGGTTTTTGAGTTTTTTGTAATACCTTGTCAAAATAGAGAGTTATCATTTGCAACAATTAATTTTTTTTGCCCTTCTACTGACATTATTTAACTGGTTGCATTCAAAATGGTTTTCTTTTTTAAGATTTTTGAATTGCTGTAATCCCTTGCTACAATAAATACAAATATTTTTGCAATTATAAATTTTTTTTTGCTCTTTACGCAATTTAATGTCTTTCCATTCAAAATCTTTTCAAAGATATTTGATAATTGAAGCTAGTCCGATTTCTAACAATGATTTGTACGAAGCTTGAAGCTTTTGATTTTCTTTTTTAAGGTTTCTGAATTGTTGTAATCTCTTGTCACAATAGAGAATCATCATTTGTAATAATTACAAATTTTCGTTTTTTGCACCTTCATACTGACATAATATAACTGATTGCGTTCAAACCTGTAAAGTTAATCACGTAGCGACTCTATCTTATCAAACGAAGACAAACTAATTTTAAAATTGTAAGGTATTTTTCTAGTTTGAATTGAAACATTAGATTATTGCTCAGGCACCGTAAATATTTTTGCAGTTTACATAATACAATTAGCGGTTCTGAACACAATTAAAACAATTTTCAACTTTTTTCTTTCTTTTTTTCATGTCTTAAAAAGACATAGCTTATACTTATAATGAAATAAATTCGGTAATAATGTTTTTTTTAAGAACAATTTCTACAAAGCTTCAGACTTTTGGTTTTCTTTTTTAAGGTTTTTGAATTATTCTAATTACCAGTTTTCTTCACGCTGCAGGAATGCACTGTAGGGTCGACGCAGGGACCATAGTAGTCAAGAAGCGTCGTTAATTCTTAAATAATAATAATTACCAGTTTTCCACTCTTTAGGGTAATTTAAGGTCTTTTCATACTCTGTCTTTTTAAAGATAATTGATAAGGAAGTCCAATTTTTAACAACGATTTCTACTAAGCTTCGAACTTTTGGTTTTCTGTTTTAAGGTTTTTGAATTGATATAATCCCTTGTTAGAATATATACCCATATTTTTGCAATTACCAGTTTTTGCTCTTTTCGCAATTGAATGTCTTTTCCTACAGACATTATATAACTGGTTGCGTACAAAAAGGTGCTCTTTTTTAAGACTTTTGAATTGTTGTATTCCTTTTGAACAATGTATTTAAATTCGGCCTTATGTCCAAGAGCCGTCCTTAGCAATGTATTTAAAATAACGTCACTCACATAATTATTTTTTTCAAAAATTAAGGCTCTTAGTGAATTTTCGCAAACTTCTGACTTATCTAAATCGCTTTTTTAGATCAGAATATACCTGGCGGTGCAACAGTGGTTCAGGGACACTATAAATCGCCACGGATTTCAACATTCCCCGCCAATTTTTTCCAACCGGTAGGGTTCTGACAAGTGCACTTTTCCCGGGCTACGAAAGTGCCTGGCTAATTGGTCCAAAGCGCCCCAGGGTTCGGGCTTAACGATCGTCTGAAAGCTCTCACCCCCCCCCCTCCGGGAAAGATAACTCCTGCCAAAGTGCTCTCTGTCATCCGACACTCTCTGTACTTGGATAACCTAACTTACTCTAGACTAATAATAAAGAAGTCAAATTATAGAACAATTATGTTACTTCTTTTCAGATCAAAGGTCATAAAAAAGTACCTAACAATCAACTCACAAATAAACAGGAAACGTCACGGCATGCTTCCTTGCACGGAGGTTCATCTGACTCTCACCAAACGCAATTACCCCTCACTCAAAGGCCCCTTCAAATCGAAGTACAAAATTTACCCTTGGATTTTGCACGCTAAATTTATGCCTGAAGTCATCAGTCGCCTGCCTTTTTTCACAAGCCAGCTAATTGGCAGACACTTTTCAGGCGTGCCGTAATCACTTAACCAAGAGAGAATAATAGCTAGGCTAAGGAGTTGAACTCCTTCAACTACAAAAAAGGCATTTATCTGACAAAAAGTGGTAGAAGGTCCCAACACCTCCTTCGTAAGGTAAATGACCGTCACCACACCATTGGTCAGAACCTAAAAACATACAACGAATATATACAAAATATAAAAGCTTCAAAATCACCAAATTTACATCTGTCTTATATTCTTTCTTGTTTCGCACATCTCCACTGCAACTACCGGTTGAATTATGGTTTCATGACTTTACCATCCGCTTGACTTAGTTCCAGTCCATTCAGTATCTCTGTCAAACCAATCAAAGCTACTGTTGGTATAGTCTTCTACATCAAGTTTGCGATTTCGAAGAAGGAAAAGGTAAAATCTAGTTTAGTGACTTCTGGCTATCTCGGAAACGGGTTAGGTTAGGAAAATGAAACTTTCAGGAATGGATCTAAAGACTAAAGTATGTCCTGGGAAGGTATTTTAAAGTAACTACCTCCACTCTCTTTTCCTCTAGAGGGTCCTGACCTTTGATGACCTTTAAAAATATACTTGTTACAAAAGTTCAACCTTGCAAAATAGATCTTCTACTTGAATGAAGTACAACAAAATTGTTTTCAGCTTCGCAACTTTGCTCAATCCCAATTTATAAGGTTTTAAAGACATGCAACTACATTTCCTAAATTTTGAAAAAGAACATTAATATGGCTCAGAATTCTGCTCAAATAACAGGAATTGCATTTTGAGAACTAAAGGCAGAGAAAAAGCAACTGATAACTGAAAATTAAGGTAAAATGTAGTTTTGTCAAAATTCCAATAGGTATAGACCTGTCATGTAGGCAAATTTCAGGGCCCTCTAGAGGGAGAAAAAGTGAAGGTGGGTATTTTAAAATACCTTCCCGGGATATACTTTAGCTTGTAGATCCATCCCTGAAAGTTTCATTTTTCCTAATCTATACCGGGATATACTTTAGCTTGTAGATCCATCCCTGAAAGTTTCATTTTTCCTAATCTAACCCCTTTCCGAGAGAGCCAAAAGTCACTAAACTAGAATTTTACCGAAGGAAAAATCCCTGAGATTTGTTGAACATACTCATGCTTAGCACGATTTGATCAAAAATTGTCTCGCTCTCGAGAATTTACATTTCAGAGAAGCGTAGAACCAGGTTCTGGCACATTCGATGATGCCAGCCATCAACAAAAATTGGCTAAACTAGCCTCTTAACCTCCCATGGTGAAATAAACACAACATTTCAATTAAAACACGAATTGCCCCTTGGAATAATTTGTAATCATCCATGGCCGAAAATACAAAGGCCCAAGAAAACGAAGGAGTACAGGGAAATCAGGTAAAAATCTGAAAGAGCCATGAATCAATTTTTTCTGGGTTCTCTCCCTTGGGATAATCGTATGAAGAACCAACGTTGATGTCAAATGAAGATGTGACTTGGATATTTCTGAGAAAAAGAGCCACGGGATATAAATATATATATATATATATATATATATATATATATATATATATATATATATATATATATATATATATATATATATATATATATATATATATATATATATATATATATATATGCTACCTTTAGAATTGACACTGCCAACCTATCCAAAGGAAATTTTGAGTTTATTAGATTTTGAACCAATGATTTTCGAACTTCCTGATTCTCTGAGATTCAGAGGGCCGTGTCCTACGTTAGGAAAAACAGATCTACATTAATTCTGGACGGCTGTGTCCTACGTTAGGAATAACAGATCTACACTAAGCACGGGAAAAATATAACGACATTATTACAATTTGTTTTATTTGTATTTGCTTATGGCAATTTTTCGTTTTACGAATTTCATATATTGACATGCTAATGCCATATTCGTTTGTCTTCAAAATACTATTAGAGTTTTCAGCTATTTTCTTTTATGTCGCAGTCTTGATTAGTCGCTAGATTACTTGTCGTATAGTTGAATTCAAAACTAATTTAGCATACTCGTACCTATAAATACCTAAAAATCAAACCTATAAATATAAACCTATAAATCAAAGTCTATAATTCAAAGTACTGTATCAAAGTACCTATAAATCAAAGTCTTTAGCAGCTACACTATACAAAGTTTACATGTAACAGTTCAATTTAACTATATTTGCATCCTCTCAATTTTCGGAATAGATCTTAATTCATCGAAGATTTTTCCGCTAATTTGCTTCATTAATTCCGTCATTTGAGTACTTTTTTCGTCCTATTCAACTTTACTAGAACTGACAGCATTATTAGAAAATTATAATATCTATGGGAACGAATTTAGCACACTTATAGGAGACAACACCAAATAAGAGGAAATAAATGGGCCCTTACCCAATATGCATCCAGCAGCCCACATGTCAATAGCTGTAGTATGAGTTTTAGATTGAAAAAGCAACTCTGGAGCTCTGTACCACAATGTGACAACATTTGGAGTCATTGGGCACTCTGGTGCGTTAATTTTCCGCGCCAAACCAAAGTCAGCTAAAAAAATATATATATATATTTATTAGGTTAGTTATAAATTATAGAAAACAAACAACTGTAAATTTGGAGGTTGTACAACAAAGCAACAAACAAGAGCACTTGTGAAAAAGAAAGTCTTTTCAACTGCCTTAGTATCACACAGGAGAGCCAATTAAGTTCAAAAAAAGTTGTGTTATATTGCTTTCCTTTCAAACGTCCCCTTAAGGGATAATGTAATTGGCTGACAAAAATACTTCACAAACGTAAACCAATTAAATTAAAGTCTGATTTTCACCATGGAAAAGTAAGAAAATAATTTCCCTTTTCCTCTTGATTATTGCCAAATTTATATTTATATTTAAAATGAATATCTTCTGATAAAAAATACGTTTTAAATGAATAGCTAGATAGATAATTTTTTGATTCTGTATAAAAAATGACAAAAAAGAAAAAATAAATAACAGGAAATAGAGACTTAAGTATGACGAATTCATAGTCAAGTTACAGGTTTAAGACAGTAAACTCAACTGTAAATGTAGAGAACTTAGTATTAAATTGAAGCAAACCATTTTCCTTATTTTCAAAGGGCTAATATCCCACATTAGTCAATCCCCCCCCTCTTCGACCTAGCCTCCCTCTTTCTGCTTCAGCAAAATCCTTCTTCTTACCCCGATAAAATAGTCTACCGAAAGATATAGAAGGATTTTCGTCCCCAATACAGTAAGCATGTTAAATACACAAGATTCCCCCCTTCCTAGTTTTAGAGCAAGATGAATCTACAAAATGGAGGTCTTTATTCCACAAACACGAGTAGATGCAAAGCACAGTATATGCAAAAACCACACAAGACGTAACCTTATAATATTGACTAACCTTATAACAAAACAAACAATCGCAAAAAAAAGAGAGAAACGAGGACAATAGCAGCCAGTGAAAAACATTTAAAAAAAAATTATGCAAATATCTCGATTGAGATCTCTGATCAACTGTCCTCGGTGCAGAATGATAAAAAATGCAAATAAAAGTCTAAAGGACAATACAAAAAACCAAACCTCAAAATAAACACTATTTTGAAAATATTGAAACTTATTGAAACTATTTATGATCAACCGTCTCCAGTACAGAATGATAAAAAAATGCAAATAAAAGCCCAAAGGGCAATATGAAAACTAAACCTTAAAATAAATACAACTTTGAAGCTTATTGAAACTATTTGAAGGTTTGGTTTTTATATTGTCCTTTGGAATTTGATCAACATATCTTTGTTATTCTGCACTGAAGACGGTTGAGCGGAAGTCTCAACCAAAATAATTGCATAATTTATTCTTTTGTTTTTACTGGCTATTATCCTTATAGACCCCATATAGCCCTTACAAACTTATGGCTATATACAGAGCGCAGTATACGGTTAAGACAAATTCAAGTCCTTAGAAATACCAACTTTACTTTCTCTTGCTCTAAAGCTACATAAAAACAACATCAAAACACTTGGAAATCAATTTTAACAGAGCTAGTGTTTCCACTTACTGAGATTTAGCCTTTTTCCACATTTTTAGACCTTCCACGGAGCCTTTTATTTGAAAAAAGGGATAGGAAGAAAGAAATATTTAGATATTTACTTTTTTTTTAACAAGTTGTCCACTCAACCACATGCACGTCTGGTCAAATACTGATATAGCCCAAGAAAGGTATTTAACCTTACATTATCACAACTTAAACGTTATATTAACCTTTAGGTTAGGTTATAGTCAGAACCCACGAAAAATTTTGTAGCTGATTTGCTTAATTTACGTCACATTTTACCCTTGCAAGACAAATCGTGGTCCTTAGAACTATCCACTCAATCGGAAGCACGTCAGGTAGAATATTGATTTAGCCCAACAGTATTTAACCTTGCATTAGCACCACTTAAACCTTATATAACCTAAGAACAGTATTTCTCGTTAGTCCAAATCAGTACCATATGCTGTACGTTATACAATATATGCTGTACCATATGTTACCATGTTTTACCATGTTGTTATATGTTGTGCCATATGTTATACCATATGTTATACTATGGTATAACAAAAGAAAACATCAGCATTCAGGTTTAAGCGACAAACAGCGGTTTTCTTTCCTTTTTACTAGAGAGTTTCATTTATCCTTTCTAGAAAATTTCTCAGAAATTGCTAAGCCTCAGCCTATTGCAGTTATCACCCGGTTCAGGTTAGAACCTGAACAGGATTCCTACTAATATATTTTTTTTTGTTCCCAAGAAAAAATCTTGGATATTGGCAAACCTCAGCCTTTTTTATTCCTCACCCGGTTCAGGTAAAAAAGTGAATTTGATTCCTATAAAGAAAAAAAAATAATTTATTTTGGAAAAACCAAAATCGGGTTTCTAAAATTTGTGTTTTTGGTTCCTAAAAATACCTTGGAAATTGTTAAATAGTTGCTTATTCTGGTTTCAACCCGCTTTCGCTAAGCAGCCGAATCGGGTTCCAAGAACTTTTTTTAGCTTCCTAACAAAAACCTTGGAGATAGCTAAGTAATATATTATTATTTTGCTTCCTCGAGAAATCTCAGATATTACTAAATGTAAGCTTACTGCGGTTACACTCGAATTGGGTGAGAACCGTTCCTAGAAAAAATCTTGGAAATTGTTAAATATCAAATTTTGTTGCCCGAAAACCCAAAAAAGTTCAAATTACAAATAAAAAAGCCTTCTCAAAACATAAGACTTCAATCTGTAAAACTTGTAAATTTGGTTTGCTCTAAAATTCCTTTAAGTTGGTGTATCAAAATGATTCAACAACCATGGAATAAATCGAGGGTAAAAACTTGAACAGTATTACAGTATATATGCATCGGACTAACAACGCTTCTTGACTACTAAGATCTCTGCGTTAGCCTTATGGGTTGTTTCTGCAGCTGAGGTCGAACTCTGGGTTTCGTCTTACCAGGCTAAGGTCAAACCTACGACGCCACCAAAGGACGAACAGTTATAATTCCAAGTCTCTGTAAAGATTTGAATATGAATATTTTACTTCTTTTTGTACCATCTCAAATGATGGCCTGGCGCCATCTTTCATGGCACCAGGCAGTAATCCTTCTTATCATTCAAACGCCCTAGTTACCACACAATAATTTGAACTACTATCATGTATATTAAGCCCCCTGAACATTGTGCCGTGGTAACAACTGTTAAATTATGAATGATTAAATTTAATACTCTGTCATATTCAGTTCTCATTCATTTGATATATCAAGTAATCATTGCAATAAACAATATAACCAACACATGAACGTTGCCAGGAAATTGGGGAGGGGGAGGTTTGGTAAGTCCCACCATAGCTTTGTATTTCTCATTTTTAAATTTTTATTGCCTCAAAATTCAGTGAAGAGTTACCGGTAAGAAACAAAAACAATAAGCAAAAAAGTAAATTGATCATAAGAGCCGTGGCCAGGATTTTTTTTCAGGTTTTAGAGGGGAGGGTAAAAAAAAAAAAAAAAATACGCACCCAAAATTTGTTCACATGCATTTTTGTTACGCTTTTACGAGTGAGGAAAAATTAGGGGGGAGGGGAGGGAGAGAATCAAACCTTACTTTTGTGACTTTTGTGAGGGTCGGAGGAAGCTGATTTAGGAAATATGATGAATTTAAGCTCCAAACCGTTAAAAAATTTGAGAAATTTGAGCTTTCGTTTTGATTTTTTAACACAGCTTTTAGGGGTTTCAGGCTATTTTTCAAAATTATATATATTCATTTTCGTAATAAACTTTTACCATTACGACAAATCGAAATAATGGTTATCATTCCTTAATCAGCTTTAAATGGGGATTCTTAGACACTTGACAGGATTTTTTAAACGTATTTTTAAATATTTGGTTATAATAGACTAGAGTTCGTTCTGTACTATGTTGCGTCTGACGCCACAACCATGATAAAACCTTATAGTGTCTTCTTTTTTACCAGTTGGCAATTACCCCTGTCAGTACCCATGATACAACATACAGTCTAACAACATTACTAACTTCCTCAAACGCATATTTAGTAAGCAAAAGGGATTATTATGTAAATATAAAAGTGGATAATACCTATTTTTAGGATTCCAGTATCCGTCAGAAGTAAATTCGAAACCTTCAAATCGCGATGAACAATATATCGCTTGTGCATATAGTCTAAACCCATAAAAAGTTGTTGCATGATACATTTGATTTCTGACTCTGAAAACGCTGAATTCATGTTATCTAAAAGAGATGCCAAATCCTGCTCGCAGTATTCGATGCACAGGAATATGCTAGTAAGAGAAGAGCCTATAAAAAGAACACGTCAGAAAATAGGATAATACAATCAATAACAAATAATCCATTACTTATATAATTACTAAACCTAGTTATATTTAAACATATTTATATATTTAATTATAACCATGTATAACTATAGAATAATACTATATTATCACTATTATGTTATTGGAAAATTTTTAATCATATTTATATGTTTAATTATATCATATATATAACTATATAATATGTCACAATATTATATTTTATTACTATTACGTTATTGGAAAATAGAAATTTTATTTGTATAAAAAACTGTTGTAAACTGATCTCTGTGGGTATGGTTCAGTGAGAAAATTTTTTGAAATAATTGAATTTTTCTTATTTTAAAATCTCGCTTAATAAATATAGATCAAGTTAATACTTCTTCGCATACATTTCTTGTGAGAAAATTTTTGAGCAAAAATGGAAAAAAAAACTATTTCAACTATTGAATTTAAATTTTGGAACGAAGTTGTTGCGTCTGCAGCAAACATCAGAGAAAGAAACTCCGATAACATAGAGATCAAAGTTTTATAAAGATAAAGATAATTTACCTGTAAAAGATAATTTATCTTATAACAAAAGATAAAGATAATATATCTATGGTATGTAGATGCAGACGGGTTAGACGCTTATAGGGGTATCAGATTTTTTTTTCCTAAGGAGAGGGTAGGCTCAGGCATTAAAAAGTGAGTTTTTGGCTGCTTTTTACCAATTTTTTTTCTGGAAAGGACCCTTTTCTTTTTCTGATGACTATTAGCAGTCCATAGAACAAAATAAAATCGATATGAGATATGGGATATTCAAATCTAGATATGGGAGCTAAATAACTAACGGAATAAGAAGGTTCTATGAATAATCTCAAGTAACCCGCGAGACATAATCATCTCAGTGATGTTCAGGTCTCCTAATCTGTATAGATTCCCCTGGGAACGTACCTGAAAGACTAGAGGAACTGTACCTGATGCCTTAGTTCATAGACAAAAATGATTAAAAGACAATAATTTTATTTTTTTGCTCACATACAACTTTGGATAAGACAAATTCAAAATCTCTAGCATGAAATGGTGCCCATAAGCACCATAACTCAACCTCTTGCCCAGGCTGTATTGCCTCCTGTTCAAATAATACCGAAACTGGATTTCTAAAACAAGAACTCGGCAGATGACTCGGGTGGGTGACTTCTACTGAAAATGTTGCAATACCACTGTTGTTTCCCAATCATGATACATTGACTCGTTTCCACTCCCAAGAGACAAAAGAGAAGGGAACAAGGATTTTCCCTTATGTTTTTTCTAGTTCATATAAAGTAGTAATAGAGATTTGATTTTGATTGACTAACTCAAAGTCAATTTGAATTTGCCAATCAAAATCAAATGGCCATAAGATGCGCAATACTCCATAAGCACGTGTCTTATGGAGTATTGAATTTACCTTTAAATTTATAGATGGTTCAAAGATTTTTACTTTAAAATTTTCTTAAAGGGTATGAATGAGATGTTTGGTCCTGAATTTAAGATTTTCTAAAGGGGAATGAATGAGAGATTTGGTCCTGAATTTTATAGTGGGGGAGATGCTGGCCTATATGTTACATATTCCATTTCCAGTTGTAAATTGGTGTCCTCATCAATCAGACTAATCCTTTTCTATAAATATTGCATTCTTAAAATTCTATATTGTCAATTAAATACTTTTTTTATAATTCCTCCACCTTAGAATGATTATTCAAAATTTTTAGATTTATGTCCCTACACCTTATATGGACCGCACATCTTACACTTGTAAAAATCACATAACGACAGCACTTGACATCAACTGTGTTTACACATGGATACCTGATTCCCAAGGTTTGTTTTTATTTGAATTATAATCAATTTTATCTAGTATATTTAATTGTCAATTGATTCCAGGTATTTTAACGTTAAGGTGTAAAAATATATCAAGATTAAATAATAAAATATCACTGGTACTTTTATTTAATTTAAATTTTCAATTCACTATTAGCACTTTCTTTAATCGTTCATCACTTATTTCTTGGAATATTATCTTCACACCATTCACAATTTTCGTGTCCTTGCCTAATTGACTAATTGAACTAATATAATGTAATTTTCTAGTTTATCACCTCAAAGTATCTTCATTGCTTACAAATTTAGTAATTGTTAAGTCTGTCCTATTTTTACGCTTCTAATAAAATGGGAAGCGCAGGATCCGGAACAGCTATCTCCAGCAGTTTAAGTACAAAAGTACGGCCGGTACTATTGCTCTACAGCTTTAGTGGTAATACAATTTTGTCTTATCTTATTTTTATCTGTTTCTTAAATAAACATTAATTATTTAGATTATGCTCCTTCCGTTTGAATCGTCCGGATCCTCTCTCTGAAAGAATTCGACGGTATGTGACAGGAATGGGGGTATGAATAATTCACTAGCTATCGAAGAGTAAACTCCTATAACTGGATTTATTGTTCAAGTTAAAAGGATTAAATTTGATATTGTTGTGGACTTTTCTATTGCGTAATTTGGTGCAAGAAGACTTCTACGTGCGGATTATAGTATATATTATGGTGGTCACTCAAGCAAAGTTTGATGAAGGAACTAAACGGCTTCAGGTGTTGCTGGATAAAATATTAGCGGAACAAAAAAGTTTTTCTGTCTCAATAGTTGCCCTTCAAGACGAAGTTAGGCCAATATCAGCAAATAATGCTAATCTACGAGATAATCTACAATTAGAAATGATTTTGAGCAAGAAAAATTGCGGAATAACGATTTTGAGAATAGGCTTTTGGACATCGAAGTGAGAGAAAGGAGATTAAATTTGATCGTTCATGGTCTGCCTGCTGAAAAGCATAACCAATCAGTGACTCTGACAAATTGGAAATTACCGAGGATATTTCTCTTACCAAGTGTTATCGCCCAATGAGAGATAGCAGTTTAAACATTACTGGTAGGAAAACCAGTGTTCGACTGGCCCCTATTTTTATATCGCTAGACACGGATCGTAGCATTCAGTCGATTCTCAGTGAGGTAAATAAGTGGAAAAGTAGTGGAGTTTGCATTTGCAGCGATCTCCAACCAAAGCTAAATTTTCTACGGAATAAACTATTGTCTAAGCGAAAGGACACGCGTGATTAGGGTTCGGTTCATCTTACGCGACGATTTGGTGGAAGTAGAAGGTAGAAGGATGTGATTGTATTGTCTACTTCTGAATTATACGAATTGTTGCCATTTTTTTAATATCTCTTGGAAGTAACGCTATTTTTCATTTGTTTGGTTGGTTGATAAAACATCTGAAATTCACCTACTGTATGTCACTTGGGTTACTGGCCCAAAGATTGTGTCTTGTTTGTTACGTCATCAGCAACCATTGGGGTGTCTTGGTCATTGATTTTCTGCAGGTATTTTCTTTGGGATTGAACTTTTTGGTGACGGAATCTTACGAATAGCCTACAAAGTTTCAGCTTATTTATATCCAAGCAAAGTTGCCACAATTCAAGGGAGATTTGGTACCATCTGGATACTAACTGACATCCCAATGTTAGTGTGTTTTTCTGCCCCTTTAGATAATGAAGGAACTATTTACTTATCTATTTTGGATTGATCTACAGAAAATATAGATCGAAAGTTTCATATATTAAAATTAGGCTCGTGTTAAATTTTAACCGAGACCGAAATTACAGGCTCTGTCACCAGCTCATTATCACTAAGAATTCAGGCCATCAAAAATTTGGATGAACTTGTGGATAGGTTATAATGATATAGTAGGTAGAATCCACGTTTCTGATTAGCTTTTATTATTATTTTTCATACGCTAGTACTGCTGCTCTGACTTTTGCGTATTCGAAAACTTGGAAAGATCTTGGATTACTGACTCCGAAATTGGTGTTTTCTACTGGCTTTTACCAATTTTTGCCATCTCATGTAACGTAACTGTTTTGTTTCCAAGCAGATAAGTGGATTGCAAAATTTAAATTGATACTAAAATCGACAATTTTGTTTAGTTCAATTGCACTTGTTGGGTTATCTCTTACCGCTGCTTTTACTTGCTCTCCTTGCTTTGAACCTTGCAGCCCATGCAATCTGGTGTGCAACAATATGGCTATACTACTGGTGACAAACTTCCGAACTTTGCAAGACCATATTACATTCCAATTTTGGATTTGATCATCTTGGGCTTCTACTTTTTCTCAACAATTACCAGCATGTCAGATATCTGGACTTTTCGCTTGAAGTTAAGGCTTGGGGAGCTTTTGGAACTTGCTTGTTTTTGATTGCTACGGAAAGCATGGTTATGTACATGGCTTTAAGAAATTTTTTCTTGTGCTCTTATTTGGGATTTTTATGATTATTGACATGATATTGATATATTGGTACCTTAAATATCTTGAAATTGAACCACCGACTAGAAACCCACCTGCATCTAATGATATTTCAACGAGATGCTTGATAAAAGTAAACAGAAAAATGTGGGGCCAAATCATTGTGTTTTATGTGCTACCTATGTTGATTGTTGTGGTGGGCAGGGGCTATTTTTGCATTAATTTTTATGGTTCATGGAAGATTTGGCGGAAGTAAAAAGATGCGATTCTATTGTATACTTCTGAAATATACGAATTGTTGCCATTTTGTTTGAGTATCTCTTGGGAGAAACTTTATTTGTTTTGCTGGCTGATAATAAATCTGAAATTCCTCTATTGTATATCACTTGGGTTACTGGCCCAAGGATTGTTTCTTCATAATATCCCAGTATTCCATTCTTATATTCGCAAAGTTACTACCTTTATTGATGTTCTCTATTATCCTATCGGATCTTATATTTTTAATCTGCCTCTTTGAAGAAGTTAGACCACTGGCTGATGGTAATGATCCAAAAGAAATCAGAAGATCAGAAGATCCAGATCAGGCGCATGTCATCGTTGGAGTGGCAAACCAGGTTTAATGGATCCAATCAGGATTCAACCAGGATGAAAACAGCTGTAAGGATTGTATTTTCAAAAATATTAAGAATAACTCTGTGTGGCTCCAAATTTTTTGCCTATTTTTACTACCAATGATGTTTGCTGGGCTTGACAGAGGTTCAGTGTCGTACCAATTTTCAGGGCTTTTGGAAGATATATTTTTTTATTTTGGATTGACGGGATTAACAGTAGATATGCTAGGCACTATTTTGAATTGACAGTTCAGTACATCCTTGGAGAAGGCGCGTCTTTTCCTTTGTCTGGCCTGACCCTTTACCAAGTAGAACCGCATGGAGAGTGGTACATTTTTGTCCCATTGTTGAAGTAACCGAGGCCCTACAAATCCTCTAAAATTCAGCATTAGCAAACCTGTTCTTAAAAATTGACTAATATCTTCATGGAAAAAAAACTTGCGCACGACTGGCCATGGCTGACGAGCCAGCAAAAATGAGTTAGAACTCCTCCCGGAATTAACAATAGAAAATGCTCATAAAATATCTACTCACCAGGCATTCCTTATATTGTACAGAAAAAGGCTGGAAGTGTTATTTGAACTATTCAATGCAGAAATACAAAAGCTTAAACAAAGCACGACACGTATATTAGAACACTTATCCGTAGGATAAATATAAAAGATTGAAAGGTTTAATCTCAATAGTTTGGGAACTTGCTTCTCGCTTGTTCGGTTTGTCCAACGAAGAAGATTTAAATATATCAAGAGATTATGTTAAAAGACTAAAAGCAGCCATGAATACCACATTATATGCACAGAAAACACAAGCAAGTACAGCCAACTATCAAAAACATAAAAATTGAGGCCATATAAAAAAAAAAGAACGGTCAACACAATGAATTATTTAAAAAATTAGGTCAACAGAGTAATTTCTGATTCTAGTTTAACGATGGCTTCACTTGACTTTATTATAATTTCATTATTGAATTTAGCTACTGATGTCAGTAAATTTGAGTTTGCATTATTTGAGTTAACAGGAGGATCCCATTCCTACGTCTTAGTAGATGTCTCAATTCTAAAAAATATTCTAAACGAGATAAAAACCTACTTAATATTTGGTCTCCATTTGCCAGTATAACCGGAAGTAGCTAACCCATTCTTATATTATACCAAACTAAAAGTGCATATCAGCTAAATTAATTGAAAACTTTTTGCGGTAGTAAGAATTCCATAAATTAATCAACAGTCCATATATGACCTAAACAAAATATTTACCTTCCCAATTAACATAAAAGAAACAAGCTCCTTCATGAGCATCATCTGAGAAGCAGAATATATGTTAATAGATCAGGACCGAAGAAAACACGTATTAGCAAATGCCCAGGAATTAAAGGAATTTGTGTCATTTAAAAATTTAGTCTGTCAACTAACATTACCCATATATAACGTAAAAATAGGATCATGCATGCTAGATCTGTTCTTAAAGGAATCACAACAACAAGATATTCTTAACTCATATGAAACCCTAATAGGAAGCGCAAAAAGAGAAACCTTTATTAATTTACGAAACGATTTATGGTTATTTACAGTACCAAAAAAAATTGACCCCAGTTATCGAACCGAAATATTGTTACAAGACGTTGGAACTATTAGAGAAGATTAAGGGTACAATGCAATTAACGAAAATAAAAGAAAAATTGGATCTAAAAATACCTTTATTCACTGACGAGGACCAAAGATTAAAGTACTTAGAAAGCCAATACGGATTGTTCTCTGCAAGTTCATGGTACAATATTATAATCACAATATTTATGGTATTAATTCTTTCACTAGCAATAAGAACGCTACTAACAGTAAACTATGTAAAACTCATGAAGCGAAGAAAGACAAAAAATGATATAATAGAGCCACAAGAGATGAATCAATTAAACCTTACTGCTCCTGCTGATATTTAAGCCATTATAACAGGGAAGATATGACAATACTGGAAAATTAAGAGGTTTTATCCCGTACATTCACATATCCTTTCCCTACTGAAAGAAATATTGTTGATGTATGACAGCTGAAAGGCTATGATGCAATATATTGTATATCTTTTTGGCGTATCCCGTCAAAAATATTAAACATTTGGCAGAAAATTTTATTTAAATATAGACCTCCAACAAGTACGGAAAATTTGTTCCTTTTTATAAATGTGCAAGAGAATTAAGAGGTCATCTCTCTTAAATTCGGTATTTTGCTCCCAAGGCAAAAATAGTATAAATGCACGATAGTTGGAAGGCTATGATACAATAAATTGTGTTTGTTTTGGACAAAATCAGGCATTTGAAGTTTAAAAACTGCAGAAAAATATAATCCAAAGTAAATCAATACCTCTATATAATCATATATTTAACCGCCCCTTTTGAATAGTGCTTTTATATTTACATGTCCCCATATTGATTTAAAGATACTGTTAGATCGATACACATAAGATAGTATTCTTATTTACTATATGACCTTATATACCTCACTTTACTTCTAATGTACTAAATTTAATTAAGCAATAACATAAATTTTTAAGCAATAACAATACTTTGAGCTGATACACTAGAAAATGACATTATATTAGTTCAATTAGTGAATTGGGCAAGGACACGAAAACTGTGAATGGTGTGAAGATAACATTCCAAAAAATAAGTGATAGACGATTAAAGAAAGTGCCAATAGTGAATTGAAAATTTACATTAAATAAAAGTACCAGTGGTGATTTTATTATATAATCTTGAAATATTTTTACACCTTAATGTTAAAATACCTGTTATCCATTGAGAATTAAATATAATAGATAAAATTGATTATAATTCAATTAAAAACAAACAACTGAAATCAGGTATTCATGTGTAAACACAGTTGATTTCAAGTGCTGTCGTTATGCAATTTTAATAAGTGTAAGGTGTAGGGTCCATATAAGGTGTAGGGATATAAATCTACAAATTTTGAATAATCATTCAACGGTGAAGGAATTATAATAAAAGTATTTAATAGACATTATAGAATTTTAAAAATGCAATATTTAAAGAAAGGGATTAGTCTGATTGATGAAGACATCAAGCTACAACGGGAAAGGGGCTATGTAACATATAGGCCAGCACCCCCCCTATAAAACTCAAGACCAAATCTCTCATTCGTATCCCTTTAGAAAATCTTAAATTCAGGACCAAATATCTCATTCATATTCCCCTTTAGAAAATTTAAAGTAAAATTATTTGAAGCATTTATAAATTTTAAAGTTAAATTCAATACTCCATAAGATACGTGCTTATGAAGTATTGCGCACCTTATGGCTATTTGATTTTGATTGGCTAATTCAAATTGACTATGAGTTAGCCAATCAAAATCGAATCTCTATTACTGGTGTATATGAACTCAAAAACCAGAAGGTAAAATCCTTGTTCCCTTCTCTTTTGTCTCTTGGGAGTGGACACGAGTCAATGTATCATGATTGGGAAACACCAGTGATATTGCGACATTTGCAGTAGAGATCACCCACCCAGGTTTTCTGCCGAGTTCTTGTCTTAGAAATCAAGTTTCGGTAGTATTTGAACAGGAGGAAGACAGCTAGGGCAAGCAGTTGAGTTCCTGCGCTTATGTGTACCCAGAAAACCAGAATGAAAAATCCTTGTTCCCTTCTCTTTTGTCTCTTGGGATTTAAAACTAGTCGTATCATAATCGGGAATTACCAGTGGTATTCTGACATTTTCAGTAGATGTAACTTACCCAGATCATCTGCTCAGTACATTTTTTAGAAATCCAGTTTTTGTGTTAATTGAACAGGAGGCAGACAGGCAGGGCAAGCAGTTGAGTTCTGGCGTTCATGTGTACCATTTCATGCTATAGGTTATTGAAGTTGTCTTATCCAAAGTTAAATGTGAGTACAAAAATTAAAAATTTTTCTTTTAATCATTTTCTGTCTATGAACTAAGACATAAGGTAGAGTTCCTCTAGTGTTTCAGGCACGGTACCAAGGGAATCTATATAGTTTAGGAGACCAGAATATAACAAAGATGATTCTGTCTTCTAGGTTACTGGACATTATTCATAGAACGTTCTTATTCTGTTAGTTATTTAGCTCCCATATCTAGATTTGAATATCCCATATCTCATACCGAAATTAAGCTACCAAGACGTAGAATAGTCTCAAATACCTCGTAGCAACAAAACTCCATACTATCCCCATTTAAATAAATATCCCCTAACTTCGCTTGATTAAAAAAAACCGCAACATCTGGTGCGGCCCCGGAAAGAAAGACAGTAAAAGGAACTGTAGGTACCTGACAACATGACTGCGTACTAACATAGACCATTATGATTATTTACTAATTATTTTTCGATTTTTATGTGTAGTGTAAATTTATTTTTATTTTAGATTTTTATATGCGTATACTCCATCCAAAAATAATCAAAATCTTTAAAATTAAAATGAAATACCAATAAAGTTTGCAACACTAATACAAATTACTATATACCGCATACCTTCTATAATGCTTTAAAAGGAACCTAACTGAAATAATAAATATGGCTCAGGAACAAGATGAATTATTAAAAGCGCAACAAATTATTGCAGCTTCGGTAGAAATTGCAAAATCATTATCAGAATATAAAGGATATACGGACATTGACTAATTCAACATCCATTTAGGACAATTTGTAGAAATGATAAAAATTGACTTAAAAGTATTAAAAAACATACTACTCTTAAGACTAAAAGGACAGACGCTAACGTTTTAAAACAAATTGAAAATACAATAGGCACAGAAGCCATCTCAACAATTAACACGATGGAGTTATTGCAACAGGACTTCCAGAAAAGATTCACTGACACTAGTTCATTGAAAAAACTGAAACATGGCCTAGTAAAATTTGAACAGATTCAAAACGTAAGGAAGTACTTGCACAAAATTAGAATCGCAACAGTAGCGCGATACGGTCCAGGGGAAGGAGAGTTATATGAAAAAAAAACTTAATACATATAAACAGGGACTCAACCAAAAATTATATCGTCTATTAATAGCCAAAACTATTGATAACCTAGAACTCTCAGTTCAGGAAGTAGAAAGGGCCTTGGAAATAGACTCAATTATCCTGCAACATCAAAAATTATCATTAAAAGCAGTAGAAAACAACACTGCTTTAAAATCAAGAGATTCTTCTCCGCAATTTTTCCCCCGAGAATCATCGCCAAAACCCATTCGATATCAAATTCGAACCACCAAACCTCCAAGACAAGTACGTTTTGCCCCCAATAATCAATTGATACCACAAACCAACAATGAACCAATAAGGTGCTACACCTGTAACCTATTAAGCCATATAGCAAGAAATTGTTTTGTAAACAACAATTATCAACCTAATTTTAGGGGAACGAGCAACCGTTTGTCCAGGGGGACAAAGTATAATGGGTACGCCACCAGAGGTAATCGAGGGAACACCTTTTTAACAAGAGGTAATTTTCAAACCCAAAATCGGAATTTCCAGCGCAATACGTATCAGTATCGCGGAAGGACAAACCAACCTAGTAAAGGTTGGAATAGAAATACAAGAGGTGATAAAATGCAAATACAAGAGGAGAAATACAGAGCAACCATATTTAAGAAGCTCATTAATCATACTATTAGCACCTGGAGCCTTATTATGTTTAATCCTTTTAGTACTGTTGCTAATTCTTCCTCACTAAGAAAATCTTCCTTCACATCCAAGGTATCACAAACTTTTTCATTTTCATCTATATGTTTTCCTGCAACTGTATCTCGGTTTAGCACTTTCTCAAAATGTTCAACCCATCTTTCTTTAACTTTTTCCTTATCACTAATCGTGGTCTCATTTCTATCTATAGCCAGGACTAGTCCGGATTGACTACTTCCTTTCAATTTATTAACATGCCAGTATAATATTTTACTATTATGCCGTCTAGCCGCATATTCCAGATCCTCAGCAATTTTATCCATGGCCTTCACTTCGCATCTCCTTAGTTCATATTTTAATGCTTTCTCCACTTTCTTTAAATTCCTTGTTTTCATACGACCTATCACTCAGATAATTCTTATACAAAATCCTTCTAATCTCTATTAAACCTAAAGTGTTTTCACTTATATTCCTAGTTGCAGTCTTAGAAATCTTCCCTAGGACACCATCAGCAACTTCATAAATTGTTTTTTTGAAATTATTCCATCCATCTTCCACATTGTCAAATTTTAAACTCACAAGTTTAGGATTCAACTTTTCCTGAAAGTTTTTTCTCAAATTTTATCCTGGAGTCAACCAACATCACAACTTTCCTGGAAGGATTTACCCTTCCGAAATTTCAGCCTTAGATTAACCTTATACACTACTAGATGGTAATCTTTACTTTTAACATCAATAACAGCACTCCTATGTACCCTAGTATCTTGTATTGATCATGCTAGTCTTCTGTTTACAAAAACGTAATCAATAAGGTCAAGTTACGGGCCATTTTGTGACCAAACACCGTATTGGTTATAACTAGGTTGTTATACCTACAAAATTGCAAAAGCCTTTTACTGTTTTCTTTTCCTACACCACAATTACCTAGGCTAGGATACCATCTATCCCTATTTCTACCAACCTGGGCATTAAAATCTCCTAGCAAAAACACCATATTTCTACCCGGTACCCTGTATTTTTGCTCCTGTAACTGTAAGTAAAATTCATCTGAGTTACTATGATCTATCAGTTGGTCCAAAGGGGGCATATACCTCTATAACTGATACCCTAAACTTTTTAGTAATAAAATGAGCAATTAGTATTCTATTTTTAACACCTTCCCAGCCTAAACAAGACTTAGTGGCTTCCTTATTCATCATGAGCCCTTCTTCCTGTCTATGTACCCCATCCTTCGTGCCAGAATAAACAAATCCTATGTCACCTAATTTCATGCTTCCTACCCCTGGGATATGAGTTTCTGAAACTCCTAATAAATCCAGTTCAAACCGTCTGAATTCGTCAGTCAAAATGTCAATACGATAGTCATTTCTTAACGTCAAAACATTCCAAGTTCCAATTTTCATGTTTTTTAAATCTTTGAAATTAATTTAGCCGCAGGAAAAGCAGTGATCCCGAATACCAGTGCAGGACGGAGACCAATATATCTTCTCAAGTCTACACCGAAGCGCTTAAGCCGGCCTAGAACTGGACTGCAATAAGCCCTGGGACCTCCAGTAAGTTGGAGTTTTTGTGCGATCCTGGGCCCGTCTTGGTCACAACATGGTTTTCAGCACTTGGCGATGCTCTTCTATCAACAAGAGCCGAAATCCTTCACAGACAGTCCCAAGCCTATTATCTCCGAGTGATTATATATCCATGCCTTCAAATATTATCCTACTACGGGGAGGAAACCAATAGTAGATAAATTAGTTAGGAAGAGGTTTTTCAGCCCTAAAACACCCATCGAAACAAACCAAGCCCTGAAAAATATCCAATAATCAGAATCCTGTACGAGTACTGTGTTGTTTACTAAGATATAGTTTCCTCAAGGGGTGCCACTCCTCAAGTGGGAAAAATTGGCTGCAAGTTTCCCAGTCTTGCAGGTACCCCGAAAGGGTCGAGGCAGCCTTTCACAGAGGCCGTTGTCCTTAAATCTGGATCTTACGCCCTGCCGCAGCTGTCCTCTTATAGAGAATCCTCCCACGATGGTGTTCTGCATCACCATGCAATTTAACCCATTACTGGGAAAATATTTGTAACTCATCTGACGTGTGAACACGGCAGTGGCCCCAGTTGAGTGTACATTTTAGGGACCTTCTTCCTCCTTCACCTGTATTTATGACTCCTAGGAGAGGGTTTCCCAGTTTCTATAATGGACCCCCTTGGACAAGGTACTACTTGGTGTTAGCCACCTGTAGAGCCACTCTATCTATCTGTAGGGCATTTCAAAATTAGGTGCTTTACTGAAAGATGAAAAAACGCACAAAAAACTTTCTTTTGACCCGACAAACTCGTACAAAAAGAAGTTTAAGAACGAGCTAAAGAGTTTGAATGAAGTTTACGAAAGTTTACTTGTCTGTCGGCATAGAGTTCCAACAAATACAGACAAAAGCAAATTCAATGAAGCATATAAGAAACTAAAGTTTGTCAACTTTCGTCGGGCAACGCTCGAAACTAGTCTACTAGTCCGTTGGCACAGAGCACAAACAAACACACAAAAAGCTAATTCAGTAAGCTTTCGTCAGGCAGTGCTTGAAAATTAAGTTGTCAGTCGGTACAGAGTTCCGACAAACATAGATTAAAGCAAATTCGATAAAGTATATAAGAAACTTTCGTTCAGACCCAAACCAACTAACCAATAAATAACATTTAATCGAAACACTCAAACTTTGCTAAGCTATTCCTTTTTAAGATCTAAGTGTAACGTTCAATAAAATATGAGTAAAATGGATTTGAAACCAGGACAAAAATTGAGCTTCTTTTTAAATTAGTTTTTGTTTTCTGACGACCCCAATTAAAGCTAAGCTCAACACTCCCCTGGCCGGCCTCCTTAGCAATCCCAACTTACTTTCCGATCCATGCTGTTACGACAGGTTTCGTAAAAGTTTTATCCCCTTTATTCTTGAAGAAGATAAAACTATTTTTGATATACTCGCAAATTAACAATAATTCGTGATTATGTCCTTGTCAAAATCCCCTTTTCCCCTACTGCCGTTTTTATTTTTTATTTTTGTTATGTTTTTTTAAATTAATTGTCAAGTTTACTGATTCACCTTTTATCTTTGGTGGTTTTGACTTTTTAATTTCTTTAAATTTTAAGTGTTTGACTTAATGTTCTGATCAGAAATTTTTTTCTCTTAACTTTAACTGACATATAAAGCGAATTCGGCTCTATAGAGCTGGTGATAGTCTTTTGAAAATAAATATTATCTTATCTTATCTAACGCCAAGTGTAAAATTTTCCCTGGAGATTTTCCTTCCCATGAAAGATTGTCCTTTTGGAAAATTACCAAAACCCTCCAAAATTATGCTACAATTATGCTATTTTTACAACTTCGAAAATTAAGAACGAGCTACGAAGGATTAAATGCACTGACAAAAAAGAGTTCACTGATAAATAAGATAATAAAATATGTTCACTGAGAATTAAGAGTTCAAAAACGATTGGTACGGCATCTCATCGGTTCGATCTTATTCCTGCTTCGGGTAAGCAGACGCTTTGTACAAGGAGGTGGCAGCAACGGACAAGGATTTTGACTTGCAACACTACACTACCACTTATACTTTATACTTTAACACAACACTTACTACTACTTTATACTCTTAAATACAACACTACACTATTTATACTTTAAAACAACACTAACACTATATTTGTGGAAGTTAAGTCTGTTTCTGGAACTTCTGGATCAGATCTGTTTATTTGTGGAAGTTCAGTTCCGTTCTGCGTTTCTGTCTCGGTTTGTGGAACTCGATCGGCTCTGTTTATTTGTGGAAGTTCAGCTCCATTCTGCGTTTCTTTCTCGGTTTGTGAGACTTGATCGGCTCTGTTTATTTGTGGAAGTTCAGTTCCATTCTGTGTTCCTGTCTCGGTTTGTGGAACTGGATCGGCTCCGACATTATCCTCTCTTTTGGAACACAATTTTAGAAGACAGTTGAATATTTTTCGAAGAAGTGGGACGCATGAAACAAATATCAGGGTAATTTCAAACCAGAACATTATTTTTCTGTTAAAATCAACTAATTACCGCACTACACCATGCGTTACATAAGAAAAGCGTTGCACACAGGAATAAAATAACTTAATTTTTTTTTGTTTTCGACCTAAAGGAATTAATACCTTGCCATTTCTAGATCATCCTCAAGTGAATCCCACGTTAAACACATAACCCTTGGCTTATATCCTGCTTGAAAGTAAAAACTAACAAACTGCCTTTAAGGAGAACACTAAGTAATCCAAATTTTAAAAATTCAAAACCAAAATTTAACATCCAGAACCGTGAGCTAAACCATTGGTTGGCTAGAGAAACCCTGAGCTAACCCGAATTGCCAGGATTGAATTATGAATTTAATGACCTATTTTTGGAAAACTCGGTCAAGAACGCAGTAAGAAATCTGGATTATAAATCTTTGTCCTTATATTTACAAATTCCCATCATCATCAAAGGTAATTTAATAAGAGAATTTATGATTATACTTTTATATTGTGTCTTTTCACAGACAGTAATCAGGGAAGGTTATCAATACATGCGAAAATTTTCATCCATCACTTCAGGTATTACTTACGAAATTCCAAAAAAGGCCTATTTCCTGATACCAAACCTCATTGGCGAAAATCTTTATTTTGCATATAATGTAGATGGTTTCACAATCATATGGCCTCTACATTTTCTATTAATATTAGCAGAAAAAGACTTCAATTTATTAGAAAAATCAAACTTACTACTTTCACTTTACAAAAACTACATGACCGATAACCTAGAAAATGACATAGTAGAAAGATATCACATTCTATATGACGAAGATTATCATACGCTGAAGAAAATCACAGTCAATTTATACATAAATGAACAAAACTTTTGGTCAAGAGTATTTCCAGAAACAGACTTTATCGTATCCGAAAACATAGTAGAATGTGTCAATCCTTAATATTATTATAGGATACTAAAATATAATATAATTCGTACTAAAACTGGTCAATCAAGTTAAAAAAGATTTGCAGAGAAAAAATACGTACGGTTATGCAAAGAATAAATATTAATTATGCCTTAGAAATTCTTCAAATACCAAGATGTACGGTGAACTATCTAATGTATATTAAAGATAACATCGAAGAAAACGACCAAATATTCGAACTAAAGTTTAAAACTTGTAGTTATTAAAATAAGAAAATGAAAGAGTTGCTGGGGAATGAACTATCTTTAATACACCAAAATGACAAGGGGCCTGTAATCCAGATATTTAGAAACTAATACTTTTTAAGTGTTAACTATAAAAAGAAATGCTAGCAAAAAAATGAAAATAAATAAATAGGCTATACTTTATAGTTTTGTCCCCACCAAACCATAAAGTAAAGACACTATCAAAATTTTCCTAGAATTTTTCTGGGAAATTTCTAGAAGGCATGGTAAGGAATCACATCTTAGTATGTGTATGTTTGTGTGTGTATGTAAATATATATATATATATATATATATATATATATATATATATATATATATATATATATATATATATATATATATATATATATATATATATATATATATAAAGACTATGATTGAATTTTAAACAAATTCGAATTTAGGAAATCAAATAAACTTATAAATTTTAAGTTTGACCAAACTAATGAAAATTTAATGGTAAACCCTTCTCTTACTCATCCACAAAAACGTTATTATTCTTAGTTTTAGGGTATATTAAATAGATATCTGTTTAATTATTTTAATCAGATACCTTTAAATAAAATAATGTGAACAGATACTTTTAACTAAAATAAAAAATTTAAGTAGTATGCCTCTAATGGCATTTACCACTGCCATACCCCATATTTTTTATTATTATTTTACTAAATATTTTCTCTAAACTGATGTTGCTAATGTATATTCATCTCGCCCTAAGCCCTCTCGTATGGGTGAGTAATGAAGAAATAATAGGTCTTGAAATAACCCCATACCAGACCTAAGCGAAATTTCAAGAAAGTCTCTAATACATTATTATCATTAATTCTCAAGTTGATCCTTTAATTTGTTCGCAATATACTATTACGATACTGAGTGCTACATCCTTGGAGTATCATTGTTTTCTTTTCAAAATTTGTTTTAATTTTTCAAACTTAAATTTTTTTGACAAAATTTTATTTGATTATTTGAATTAACTAAAAGACTATCAGGTCTTTTTTTAGCTTTAATCAATGTTTTTGTAGCCTCTTCTTAAAAATCACGTATATTTATAATGCTAATATTCGTTAATACTTAAATTATAAGGTTATTAGTTATTACTATTTTAAGGGCACATTTTTCATGTTAACCATAATATGGGCTGTACAACTTCTACACTTAAGATAGTATTTGGAAAATGTACTTATGTTCAGCAATTCAAATGGTATTTAATAAAGTTTGCCATTCTTCGATTTAATTTAGAAGAACTTTCGCTATTATTTGATAATTCTCTTCTTGACTGTTAAGAATAATTTTTGCTCGGTGCGTTTGCACAAGCGGAGGCATTACTTAGGATTTGTTTTTGTGTTTTGGTCTAAATTGTCTGGCATCCCCGAATTTCTATTATTTTTTTTATTTCGTCCTCGCTTGTGCGACTTCAAATCCGAATTTGAATCCTATATTTTTTTTGATTAAGTAATTTAAAGTTTTTTTAATTAACTTTAAGTTTCTTTTTCAATAATACCAATTTATTTTAAATTAAAAGGAAGTATAATAATCCATTTTTTTTTCTTCAAGGAGTGTGTTAGCTTGTCAGGAAATGTTAATTTAAAAAAATTAATTAATGCTATGATATCAAAATTTACATTTAATATGGTACCAATTATTCATTGAATTTACTCAAAATGATGGTTAGCTCTGTGAACTTTATCGACTATTTGGCTTTAACTTGAAACATACATATTTTGGCAATTTCTTATAATGAAATTGTTTTCTTTTCCATATTTTCTAAATAACACTACTAAAACTTAAAAATTTGATTTGAACTTGTTTCTTTTGTTTTCTTTATAGATAAATTAATTTTGACTTAATAGACGTTCAATTAACTTTTATATATGACATATTTTCGATATGCTCCAAAATTTTTGTTTTTATTCTTCCTAGTGAATAAAACATCTAATATATTACATAGTAAACAACTAAACTCATAATTAAAAAAACTTGTCTGAAATTATAAATTTAAAAAAAGAATATATAATAAAAATAATTTGTTACAAAAAATATTTAATGAACGTTAATTCTAGATAAGGAATTATGATCTTAATATTTTGAATGGACATGTATATACATACCAGTGCACAAGACATAGTAAAGCATGGAATAATATTCAAGCATGAAAATTCACTTCTAACTAGTAACAAAGCATGGAAAATATTTATGAAGCTAGACCCTAAACCATTTGAAACGTTATTAAAACAAGTAATAAGATTGGAGAAAAATACCACTGACTTAAAAGAATCGATTTTTCAATTCTTAAGATCAAACAGTTCGTGGTAACGAACTGTAGTAAGGAGCGATCCGGCTCAATAGTAACCAAAACTCTAAAAAATTGAGTTTTTGATATCAATAGCTACATAAAAAGAATCGCATTTTAATGCTGATTTTAAATATATAAGTTTCAGCAAGTTTAGTCTTACCCATCAAAAGTTACGAGCCTGAGAAAATTTGCCTTATTTAGGAAAATAGGGGGAAACACCCCCTAAAAGTCAAAGGATCTTAACGAAAATGACACCATCAGATTCAGCGTCTCAAAGAACCCTATTGTAGAAGTTTTAAGCTCCTATCTACAAAAAGGTGGAGTTTTGTATTTTTTGCCAGAAGACAAATCACGGGTGCGTGTTTATTTGTTTGTTTTTTGTTTTTTTTTCCCAGGGGTCATCGTATCGACCAAGCGGTCCTAGAATGTCGCAAGAGGGCTCATTCTAACGGAAATGAAAAGCTATAGTGCCCTTTTCAAGTGACCAAAAAAATTGGAGGGCATCTAGGCCCCCTCCCACGCTCATTTTTTCCTAAAGTTAACGGATCAAAATTTTGAGATAGCCATTTTGTTCAGCATAGTCGAAAACCATAAAAACTATGTCTTTTGGATGACTTACTCCCCCACAGTCCCTGGGGGAGGGGCTACAAGTTACAAAATTTGACCAGTGCTTACATATAGTAATGGTTATTGGGAAGTGTGTAGGCGTTTTCAGTAGGATTTTTTGGCTGGGGGGAGGGGTTGAGAATAGGGGGATAGGCTGGGGGAGCTTTCCATCGAGGAATTTGTCATGGTAGAAGAAAATTTCCATGAAGGGAGTGCAGGATTTACTAGCATTATTAAAAAAAACAATCAAAAAAGAAATATGGAAAAGTTTTTTTCAGCTGGAAGAAAAGAGCAGCATTAAAACTTAAAACGAACAGAAATTATTACCCATATGAGGAGCTCACCTCCTCCTAATACCCCGCTCTTTACGCTAAAGTATTTTTAGTAATTTCAACTATTTATTTTACGGCTTTGGTGATTCAGGGGTCATTCTTAATGAATTGGGACAAAATCTAAGCTTTAGTGTAAAGAGCGAGGTACTGACGAGGGGGCGAACCCCCTCATATATGTAATAAAAACATGAGAATACGAAATTTCTTTACGTAAGCTAATTTATAAGTTACGTATATCTTTTACTAAAAAAAAGATTCGTAAAAAATTAAAAGTTCTAGTTGCCTTTATCTTAATTAACCAAAAAATCGGAGGACAACTAGGCTTCCTCCCCCGCTATTTTTTCTCAAAATCATTCAATCAAAATTATGAGAAAGTCATTTAGCAAAAAAAAAAAATAATTTGCAAATTTTGTTTTAATTATTCCTCTGCGGAGAGCCAAAATCAAAACATGCATTGATTGAAAAACGTTCAGAAATTAAATAAAAAAAAACAAGCTTTTTTTAACTGAAAGTAAGGAGCAAAATTAAAACTTAAAACGAACAGAAATTACTTCGTATATGAAAGGGGCTGCTTCCTCACCAACATCCCGCTCTTTACGCTAAAGTTTTTTACTGTTTTAAAAAGAAGAGTTGAGAGAAAGAGTCAAACTTTAGCGTCAAGAGCGGGATGTTGGTGAGGAAGCAGCCCCTTTCATATACGAAGTAATTTCTGTTCGTTTTAAGTTTTAATTTTGCTCCTTACTTTCAGTTAAAAAAACTTGTTTTTTTATTTAATCGGACAAGGGATTACAATCAAGCAAAATTACCCATAAAGAAAAAAAGGATATAACATCCCTTACTTACCACAAACTCAAAACGAAGAAATTTGTTGGCGATTTCGATTCAAAAATGTCTGAAATTGATAAAGCCCTAGGACTTGGAAAAGCCATAGAAAAGAGAAAAAAGATCAATGCATGAAAACTAAAACCCAGATATCAGTAATATAGAGATCTAAAATATAATTAAACCAATTGAGACCTAATTTAGACAAAGGAAATTTATGATGGACAATACGCATTATTAAACGAATTGCCCACAGTATGGAATTTCTTCAAACAACTATGGAATAGACCAAAATGAGCTAGTACAGCTGAGAAAAAGCATACAAAAGAAGAGATAATTTTCTCTAAAATAAAACCAACAGAAGTTCAAACAAAAATGTAACAGATATTCCTCTAAACACACAAGAAACCGCTCCAACTGAAATCTGAACAACTAAAATTGAGTCTGACCTTGTAACAAGAACATATAAAATACAAGAAACAATAAAAGGTTTAAAAATAGAAGTAACATCTAATTATACCAACGGTACTACTAAACCGAAATGTAGATTCAAATGTCAATACTACTGTAGGATAATAAATGCTACAACGGAAACAACAAAAATCAACACAACCTTCCGTATTCGGAATCTTACTACTAATAACAATATCGAGGTAACCACGAACAAAGTATTGGAAACCTCAAAGTGTACAAAAAATGTGAAAAGACTACCTTCTGGGAATCCAATACACAGAACGAGGAAACTACATCCGAAACTGAATATGCCCCAAAGAGAATGATGGACCATTGATGGTGAAAAAACTTGCGCAAAACTGGCCATGGCTGACGAACCAGCAAAACCAGTTAGAACTCCTCCCGGAATTAACAATAGAAAATGCTCATAAAATATCTACCCACTAAGCATACCTTATATAGTACGGACAAAGGCTGGATGCGTTATTTTAACTATTCAATGCAGAAATACAAAAGCTGAAACAAAGCACGACACGTGTATTTGAGGTATTTATCCGTAGGATATATATAAAAGATCGAAAACTTTTATCCCAATAGTTGGGGAACTTGCTTCTCGCTTGCTAGGTTTGTCAAACGAAGAAGAATCAAATATATTAATAGATTATGTTAAAAGACTAAATACAGCCAGGAATACCACATTACATGTAAAAAAATAAAAGCAAGTATAGACAACTATCGAAAAGATAAATTGAGGCCATATCCAAAATAATCGCAAGAACAGTCAACACAATGAATTATTTAAAAAAGGAGGTCGGGTTAAAAAAGGAGGTTCCTACGACTTAGTAGATCCCTTAGACCTAAAAAACATTCTAAACGAGATAAAAAAAACCCTCTTAACATTTGGTCTCCATTTGCCAGTAGAACCGGAAGTAGCTAACCTATTCTTATAGTATACCAAATTAAAAGAGCATATTACCGAAATTAATGAACAACTATTTGCTGCAGTAACATTGCCATTAATTAATCAACAGTCCATATATGACCTATACAAAATATCTACGTACGCTATTAACATAAAAGAAACAAACTCCTTCGTGAACATCATCCCAGAAGCAGAATATATGTTAATAGATCAGGACAGAAGAAAATACGCACTAGCAAATGCCCAGGAATTAAAGGAATGCGTGTCATTTAAAAATTTAGTCTGCCAACTAGCATTACCCATATATAACGTAAAAACTGGATCATGCAAGCTAGATCTGTTCCTAAGGGAATCACAGCAACAAGATATTCCTAACTCATATGAAGCTCTAATAGGAAGCACAAAAAGAGAAACCTTTATTAATTTACGAAACAATTTATGGTTATTTACAGTACCAAGAAAAACGGTAGGAACTCTATCCTACTACAACAATACGGAAAAAACTGACCCGAGTTATCGAACCGAAATATTGTAACAAAACGTTTTAACTATTACAATTAAACAAGTTTGTAGACTTGTAGCTAAAGAGACAACAGTGCAAACACCTTTAATCACAACTAGCACTAATGTCATGAGCCCGAATCTAATAGACTTTCAAGGAATAGACTTGTCCTTCACAATCCAGAACATAAACAATGAGGAATCTAAAACATACATATGGCTTAAAATAGAGAAGATTAAAGGTACAATACAATTAACGAAAATAAAAGAAGCATTAGATCTACAAATACCTTTATTCACAGACGAGGACCAAAGATTAAAGTGAGTAGAAAGCCAATACGGGTTGTTCTCACCAAGTTCATGGTACAATATTATAATCACAATATTAATGGTATTTGTTATTTCACTAACAATAAGAGCGCTGCAAACAGTAAACTCTGGAAAACTCATGAAGCGAAGAAAGACAAAAAATTATATAATTGAGCCAGATGAGATGCATCAATTAAACCCTACTGCTGTTGATGATATGTAAGTCGTTATGACTGGGAGGATATGACAGCACAAGAAAATCAACAGGTTTTTTCCTCTATATTCACTTATCCTTTCCCTACTGTAAGAAATATTGTTGATTAATGACAGCTTAAAGGCTATGATGCAATGTATTGCGTTTCGTTTTGGCGAATTACATCAAAAATATTAAATTAAATAAAATTAGCTCAGTCAATTGACTAATAAAACAAGATAACAAATGATAATAAAACAGATAACGCTTAAAAACAATACAAATGCAGAAGAGAGCGGGAACGAGAAAGAAGAGCCGTATTACCGGCCATACTTTTGTACTTAAACTGCAGGGGATAGGTGTTCCGGGTCCCGCACTTCCCATTTTTGTAGAAACGTAAAAACAATACAGACTAAAAAATTCCTGATTTTTTTTAGCAATAAACATACTTAAGGGTGATAAACTAGAAAATGACATTATATTAGTTCAATTAGTGAATTGGGCAAGGACACGAAAATTGTGAATGGTGTGAAGACAACATTCCAAAGAATAAGTGATGAACGATTAAAGAAATTGCCAATAGTGAATTGAAAATTTAAATTAAATAAAAGTACCAGTGGCTATTTTATTATATAATCTTGATATATTTTTACACCTTAATGTTAAAATAACCCGGATCAATTGAAAATTGAATATTATAGATAAAATTGATAATAATTCAAATAAAACATACAAATGGAATCAGGTATTTATGTGTAAGTATAGTTGATGTCAAGTGCTGTCGTTATGTAATTCTAATAAGTGTAAAGTGTAGGGTCCATATAAGGTGTAGGGACATCAATCTACAAATTTTGAATAATCATTCTAATGTGTAGGAATTATAATAAAAGTATTTAATAGGCAATATAGAATTTTAAGAATGCAATATTTAAAGAAAGGGATTGGTCTGATTGATGAGAACATCTATCTACAGCGGGAAAGGGGATATGTAACATATAGGACAGCACCCCCCACATAAAATTCAGGACGACAAATCCCTCATTCATACCCCTTTAGAAAATTTTAAATTCAGGACCTAATCCCCTTTAGAGAATTTTAAAGTAAAAATCTTTGAAGCATCTATAAATTTTAATGTTAAATTCAATACTCGATGACGTGCTTATGGAGCATTTTGCATCTTATGGCTATTTGATTTTGATTGGCTAATTCAAATTGACTATGAGTTGTTACTGTAAGAGTCTGTAACCGGTTAATATGAACTAAAAAAAAACAGAAGGGAGACTCGTTGTTCCCTTCTCTTTTATCTCTTGGGAGTGGAAACGAGTCAATGTATCATGATTGGGTAACACCAATGGTATTAAGACATTTTTCGTGGAGGTCACCCACCCAGGTCATCTGCCAAGTTCTCGTTTTAGAAATCCAGTTTTGGTATTATTTGGATAGGAGACAGACAACCGAGGCAAGCAGTTGAGTTCTGGCGCTTATGTGTACCATTTCATGCTAGAGATTTTGAAGTTGTCTTATCCAAAGTTGTATGTGAGTACGAAAATGAAATTATTGTCTTTGTATCATATTTGTCTATGAACTAAGGCATCAGGTACAGTTCCTCTAGTCTTTCAGGTACGTTCCCAAGGGAATTTATACAGATTAGGAGACCTTAACCTCACGGAGATGATTATGTCTCCCAGGTTACTGGAGATTATTCATAGAACCTTCTTATTCTGTTAGTTATTTAGCTCCCATATCTAGATTTGAATATCCCATCTTATATCAATATTAAGCTACCAAGACCAAGAAAAGTTCCAAGTATTTCGTAGCAACAAAACTCCCAGTAATCCTCCTTTAGCAAACACCCGCCAACTTCGCTCTATGATAAAAAAAAAACCGTAACATCTCCACATGCGAAATTGAGTTGGCAGAGAGTATGTAACTGCAAAAAGACCAGAAAATTTTTGATAAGATTGCATAAACATTTGTTATTCCGGTTGTAGAAAAAACTGTAAATGATGATTCTTGCTGAAATCTTAGTCCCCTTGTTATAATTTTAATTCTAGGTAATTTTCCACTTCTTATTGTGCTAGACAAAAATTCAAATATAAGGGAGGGATCCTGCCTTAGAAACTTAAGACTAAAATCACCCATTATTACAAAAATTACAATAAAGGCAAATTAACCTTTTGGAATATCATTAAGATACTTTACAAATAGACAGATAGAGCCACATTGAGAGTGGTACATTTTTTTCCTTTTGTTGAAGTAACCAAAGCCTGGCAAATCCTGTAAAATTCAGCATCAGCAGACCCGTACTTAAAAATTGACTAATATCTTCATGGAAGTAAAATCCTAAATTAAATCCAGGTCCAAATTTTTACTTTAAAACTAATAAAGTCCCTGCAGAAGAATTTATTTCTTCAATAGAACTTTCAATTTAGATATATGAAATCTTTTTCAATAAATGAACTTTCATTTAGATTTCATTTCGATAGAACTGACTCAATCAAATTTTGGAGCTTAGCAATGCTGAGTGTTTTTCTTTGCTGTGTTTTTTTCTACTATTGAAATCCAGTCAGATTGCTGGGCATTCAAGACCCTGACAGAAGAAAGACAACGTGACTTTGAAACTCAAGTTTGGAAGCAATTTGGATATATCAAGGCTTTTGGAGCCATTGGAGCCTTTTTAGCCTTGATATTAACAGAAGTCATAATATCCCAGTATTCCATTCTTATATTCGCAAAGTTACTACCTTTATTGATGTTCTCTATTATCCTATCGGATCTTATATTTTATATCTGCCTCTTTGAAGAAGTTAGACCACTGGCTGATGGTAATGATCCAAAAGAAATCAGAAGATCAGAAGATCCAGATCAGGCACATGTCATCGTTGGAGTGGCAAACCAGGTTTAATGGATCCAATCAGGATTCAACCAGGATGAAAACAGCTGTAAGGATTGTATTTTCAAAAATATTAAGAATAACTCTGTGTGGCTCCAAATTTTTTGCCTATTTTTACTACCAATGATGTTTGCTGGGCTTGACAGAGGTTCAGTGTCGTACTAATTTTCAGGGCTTTTGGAAGATATATTTTTTTTATTTTGGATTGACGGGATTAACAGTAGATATGCTAGGCGCTATTTTGAATTGACAGTTCAGTACATCCTTGGAGAAGGCGCGTCTTTTCCTTTGTCTGGCCTGACCCTTTACCAAGTAGAACCGCATGGAGAGGGGTACATTTTTGTCCCATTGTTGAAGTAACCGAGGCCCTACAAATCCTCTAAAATTCAGCATTAGCAGACCTGTTCTTAAAAATTGACTAATATCTTCATGAAAAAAAAACTTGCGCACGACTGGCCATGGCTGACGAGCCAGCAAAAATGAGTTAGAACTCCTCCCGGAATTAACAATAGAAAATGCTCATAAAATATCTACTCACCAGGCATTCCTTATATTGTACAGAAAAAGGCTGGAAGTGTTATTTGAACTATTCAATGCAGAAATACAAAAGCTTAAACAAAGCACGACATGTATATTAGAACACTTATCCGTAGGATAAATATAAAAGATTGAAAGGTTTAATCTCAATAGTTTGGGAACTTGCTTCTCGCTTGTTCGGTTTGTCCAACGAAGAAGATTTAAATATATCAAGATATTATGTTAAAAGACTAAAAGCAGCCATGAATACCACATTATATGCACAGAAAACACAAGCAAGTACAGCCAACTATCAAAGACATAAAAATTGAGGCCATATCAAAAAAAAAGAACGGTCAACACAATGAATTATTTAAAAAATGAGGTCAACAGAGTAATTTCTGATTCTAGTTTAACGATGGCTTCACTTGACTTTATTATAATTTCATTATTGAATTTAGCTACTGATGTCAGTAAATTTGAGTTTGCATTATTTGAATTAACAGGAAGATCCCATTCCTACGTCTTAGTAGATGCCTCAATTCTAAAAAATATTCTAAACGAGATAAAAACCTACTTAACATTTGGTCTCCATTTGCCAGTATAACCGGAAGTAGCTAACCCATTCTTATATTATACCAAACTAAAAGTGCATATCACCTAAATTAATTGAAAACTTTTTGCGGTAGTAAGAATTCCATAAATTAATCAACAGTCCATATATGACCTAAACAAAATATTTACCTTCCCAATTAACATAAAAGAAACAAGCTCCTTCATGAGCATCATCTGAGAAGCAGAATATATGTTAATAGATCAGGACCGAAGAAAACACGTATTAGCAAATACCCAGGAATTAAAGGAATTTGTGTCATTTAAAAATTTAGTCTGTCAACTAACATTACCCATATATAACGTAAAAATAGGATCATGCATGCTAGATCTGTTCTTAAAGGAATCACAACAACAAGATATTCTTAACTCATATGAAACCCTAATAGGAAGCGCAAAAAGAGAAACCTTTATTAATTTACGAAACGATTTATGGTTATTTACAGTACCAAAAAAAATTGACCCCAGTTATCGAACCGAAATATTGTTACAAGACGTTGGAACTATTAGAGAAGATTAAAGGTACAATGCAATTAACGAAAATAAAAGAAAAATTGGATCTAAAAATACCTTTATTCACTGACGAGGACCAAAGATTAAAGTACTTAGAAAGCCAATACGGATTGTTCTCACCAAGTTCATGGTACAATATTATAATCACAATATTTATGGTATTAATTCTTTCACTAGCAATAAGAACGCTACTAACAGTAAACTATGTAAAACTCATGAAGCGAAGAAAGACAAAAAATGATATAATAGAGCCACAAGAGATGAATCAATTAAACCTTACTGCTCCTGCTGATATTTAAGCCATTATAACAGGGAAGATATGACAATACTGGAAAATTAAGAGGTTTTATCCCGTACATTCACATATCCTTTCCCTACTAAAAGAAATATTGTTGATGTATGACAGCTGAAAGGCTATGATGCAATATATTGTATTTCTTTTTGGCGTATCCCGTCAAAAGTATTAAACATTTGGCAGACAATTTTATTTAAATATAGACCTCCAACAAGTACGGAAAATCTGTTCCTTTTTATAAATGTGCAAGAGAATTAAGAGGTCATCTCTCTTAAATTCGGTATTTTGCTCCCAAGGCAAAAATAGTATAAATGCACGATAGTTGGAAGGCTATGATACAATAAATTGTGTTTGTTTTGGACAAAATCAGGCATTTGAAGTTTAAAAACTGGAGAAAAATATAATCCAAAGTAAATCAATACCTCTATGTAATCATATATTTAACCGCCCCTTTTGAATAGTGCTTTTATATTTACATGTCCCCATATTGATTTAAAGATACTGTTAGATCGATACACATAAGATAGTATTCTTATTTACTATATGACCTTATATACCTCACTTTACTTCTAATGTACCCAAAAATTTATCAGAGATTTAATTATCCTTTGGAACGACTGCAATTATTTACGTTATAACAATGCTTCTTAGTTACGTACAGTTATTATTATTTTGTGTGTTAACAATAGAATTCTACTTGGAAATTTTTATTATAGAAATTGGCACACTCTGGCAATAGCCGACGATACGTCTTGGTCAAAAATTGAGAAACACTTATCATGATTTATCAACCGCCGAAAAATGCCCAAATCACACATTTGATTCAACCAGACAGCTGTTGACCAAAGTAACACGCCTCATATAGCCTCACCTACTTTCCTACAATCATTTTCATCTTCCCAACTGAACACCGTGGACCTGAGAAGCCGTAATATTCAGTTGAGCAGGTACAACCACCACACACCCACGAAGACACCAAAAGTAATAATCTGCATCAAAATGGAAACCCAACATTAGCAACGTCACGAACATAGATGAAGATTTAGAACAGAATAACTTGAACCCTAATTTTATAACTTATGCATTAATATGCCAAGTAAGATCTTAAATAGTACTTCAGTCGATTGACTAATAAAACTATACACATAACGCTTAAAAACAATACAAATGCAGAAGAGAGTGGGAACAGGGGAGAAGAGCCTTAGTACCGGCCGTATTTTTGTACTGAAATTGCTGGGGATAGGTGTTCTGGGTCCCTCACTTCCCATTTTATTAGAAGCTTAAAAACAATACAGACTTAGCAATTGCTAAAGTTTTAAGCAGTAAAACACTTCGAGGTGACAAACTAGAAAATGACATTATATGAGTTCAATTAGTGAATTGGACAAGGACACGAAAATTGTGAATAGGTGTAAAGATAACATTCCAAAAAATAAGTGATGGACGATTAAAGAAAGTGCCAATAGTGAATTGAAAATTTACATTAAATAAAAGTACCAGTGGTGATTTTATTATATAATCTTGAAATATTTTTACACCTTAATGTTAAAATACCTGTTATCCATTGAGAATTAAATATAATAGATAAAATTGATTATAATTCAATTAAAAACAAACAACTGGAATCAGGTATTCATGTGTAAACACAGTTGATTTCAAGTGCTGTCGTTATGCAATTTTAATAAGTGTAAGGTGTAGGGTCCATATAAGGTGTAGGGATTTAAATCTACAAATTTTGAATAATCATTCAACGGTGAAGGAATTATAATAAAAGTATTTAATAGACATTATAGAATTTTAAAAATGCAATATTTAAAGAAAGGGATTAGTCTGATTGATGAAGACATCAAGCTACAACGGGAAAGGGGCTATGTAACATATAGGCCAGCACCCCCCCTATAAAACTCAAGACCAAATCTCTCATTCGTATCCCTTTAGAAAATCTTAAATTCAGGACCAAATATCTCATTCATATCCCCCTTTAGAAAATTTAAAGTAAAATTATTTGAAGCATTTATAAATTTTAAAGTTAAATTCAATACTCCATAAGATACGTGCTTATGAAGTATTGCGCACCTTATGGCTATTTGATTTTGATTGGCTAATTCAAATTGACTATGAGTTAGCCAATCAAAATCGAATCTCTATTACTGGTGTATATGAACTCAAAAACCAGAAGGTAAAATCCTTGTTCCCTTCTCTTTTGTCTCTTGGGAGTGGACACGAGTCAATGTATCATGATTGGGAAACACCAGTGATATTGCGACATTTTCAGTATAGATCACCCACCCAGGTTATCTGCCGAGTTCTTGTCTTAGAAATCCAGTTTCGGTAGTATTTGAACAGGAGGAAGACAGCTAGGGCAAGCAGTTGAGTTCCTGCGCTTATGTGTACCCAGAAAACCAGAATGGAGAATCCTTGTTCCCTTCTCTTTTGTCTCTTGGGATTTAAAACTAGTCGTATCATAATTGGGAATTACCAGTGGTATTCTGACATTTTCAGTAGATGTAACTTACCCAGATCATCTGCTCAGTACATTTTTTAGAAATCCAGTTTTTGTGTTAATTGAACAGGAGGCAGACAGGCAGGGCAAGCAGTTGAGTTCTGGCGTTCATGTGTACCATTTTATGCTATAGGTTATTGAAGTTGTCTTATCCAAAGTTAAAATGTGAGTACAAAATTAAAAATTTTTCTTTTAATCATTTTCTGTCTATGAACTAAGACATAAGGTAGAGTTCCTCTAGTGTTTCAGGCACGTTCCCAAGGGAATCTATATAGTTTAGGAGACCAGAATATAACAAAGATGATTCTGTCTTCTAGGTTACTGGACATTATTCATAGAACGTTCTTATTCTGTTAGTTATTTAGCTCCCATATCTAGATTTGAATATCCCATATCTCATACCGAAATTAAGCTACCAAGACGTAGAATAGTCTCAAATACCTCGTAGCAACAAAACTCCATACTATCCCCATTTAAATAAATATCCCCTAACTTCGCTCGATTAAAAAAAACCGCAACATCTGGTGCGGCCCCGGAAAGAAAGACAGTAAAAGGAACTGTAGGTACCTGACAACATGACTGCGTACTAACATAGACCATTATGATTATTTACTAATTATTTTTCGATTTTTAAGTGTAGTGTAAATTTGTTTTTATTTTAGATTTTTATATGCGTATACTCAATCCAAAAATAATCAAAATCTTTAAAATTAAAATGAAATACCAATAAAGTTTGCAACACTAATACAAATTACTATATACCGCATACCTTCTATAATGCTTTAAAAGGAACCTAACTGAAATAATAAATATGGCTCAGGAACAAGATGAATTATTAAAAGCGCAACAAATTATTGCAGCTTCGGTAGAAATTGCAAAATCATTATCAGAATATGAAGGATATACGGACATTGACTAATTCAACATCCATTTAGGACAATTTGTAGAAATGATAAAAATTGACTTAAAAGTATTACAAAACATACTACTCTTAAGACTAAAAGGACAGACGCTAACGTTTTAAAACAAATTGAAAATACAATAGGCACAGAAGCCATCTCAACAATTAACACGATAGAGTTATTGCAACAGGACTTCCAGAAAAGATTCACTGACACTAGTTCATTGAAAAAACTGAAACATGGCCTAGTAAAATTTTAACAGATTCAAAACGTAAGGAAGTACTTGCACAAAATTAGAATCGCAACAGTAGCGCGATACGGTCCAGGGGAAGGAGAGTTATATGAAAAAAAAACTTAATACATATAAACAGGGACTCAACCAAAAATTATATCGTCTATTAATAGCCAAAACTATTGATAACCTAGAACTCTCAGTTCAGGAAGTAGAAAGGGCCTTGGAAATAGACTCAATTATCCTGCAACATCAAAAATTATCATTAAAAGCAGTAGAAAACAACACTGCTTTAAAATCAAGAGATTCTTCTCCGCAATTTTTCCCCCGAGAATCATCGCCAAAACCCATTCGATATCAAATTCGAACCACCAAACCTCCAAGACAAGTACATTTTGCCCCCAATAATCAATTGAGATCACAAATCAATAATGAACCACTAAGGTGCTACACCTGTAACCGATTAGGCCATATAACAAGAAATTGTTTTCTAAACAACAATTATCGCCCTAATTTTAGGGGAACGAGCAACTGTTTGTCCAGGGGGACAAACTATACTGGGTACGCCACAAGAGGTAATTGAGGGAACACCCTATTAACAAGAGGTAATTACCAAACCCAAAATCAGAATTTCCAACGCAATACGTATCAGTGTCGCGGAAGGACAAACCAACCTAGTAAAGGTTGGAATAGAAATACAAGAGGTGATAAAATGCAAATACAAGAGGAGAAATACAGAGCAACCATATTTATAAAGCTCATTAATCATACTATTAGCACCTGGAGCCTTATTATGTTTAATCCTTTTAGTACTGTTGCTAATTCTTCCTCACTAAGAAAATCTTCCTTCACATCCAAGGTATCACAAACTTTTTCATTTTCATCTATATGTTTTCCTGCAACTGTATCTCGGTTTAGCACTTTCTCAAAATGTTCAACCCATCTTTCTTTAACTTTTTCCTTATCACTAATCGTGGTCTCATTTCTATCTATAGCCAGGACTAGTCCGGATTGACTACTTCCTTTCAATTTATTAACATGCCAGTATAATATTTTACTATTATGCCGTCTAGCCGCATATTCCAGATCCTCAGCAATTTTATCCATGGCCTTCACTTCGCATCTCCTTAGTTCATATTTTAATGCTTTCTCCACTTTCTTTAAATTCCTTGTTTTCATACGACCTATCACTCAGATAATTCTTATACAAAATCCTTCTAATCTCTATTAAACCTAAAGTGTTTTCACTTATATTCCTAGTTGCAGTCTTAGAAATCTTCCCTAGGACACCATCAGCAACTTCATAAATTGTTTTTCTGAAATTATTCCATCCATCTTCCACATTGTCAAATTTTAAACTCACAAGTTTAGTATTCAACTTTTCCTGAAAGTTTTTTCTCAAATTTTATCCTGGAGTCAACCAACATCACAACTTTCCTGGAAGGATTTACCCTTCCGAAATTTCAGCCTTAGATTAACCTTATACACTACTAGATGGTAATCTTTACTTTTAACATCAATAACAGCACTCCTATGTACCCTAGTATCTTGTATTGATCATGCTAGTCTTCTGTTTACAAAAACGTAATCAATAAGGTCAAGTTACGGGCCATTTTGTGACCAAACACCGTATTGGTTATAACTAGGTTGTTATACCTACAAAATTGCAAAAGCCTTTTACTGTTTTCTTTTCCTTCACCACAATTACCTAGGCTAGGATACCATCTATCCCTATTTCTACCAACCTGGGCATTAAAATCTCCTAGCAAAAACACCATATTTCTACCCGGTACCCTGTATTTTTGCTCCTGTAACTGTAAGTAAAATTCATCTGAGTTACTATGATCTATCAGTTGGTCCAACGGGGGCATATACCTCTATAACTGATACCCTAAACTTTTTAGTAATAAAATGAGCAATTAGTATTCTATTTTTAACACCTTCCCAGCCTAAACAAGACTTAGTGGCTTCCTTATTCATCATGAGCCCTTCTTCCTGTCTATGTAACCCATCCTTCGTGCCAGAATAAACAAATCCTATGTCACCTAATTTCATGCTTCCTACTCCTGGGATACGAGTTTCTGAAACTCTTAATAAATCCAGTTCAAACCGTCTGAATTCGTCAGTCAAAATGTCAATACGATAGTCATTTCTTAACGTCAAAACATTCCAAGTTCCAATTTTTACATTCTTTATATCATTGAAATTATTTTAGCCTCAGGAATAGCAGTGGTCCCAAGTACCAGTGCAGGACGGAGACCAAAATATCTTCCCAAGTCAACACCGAAGCACTTAATCCAGCTTAGAAATGGACTGCAATAAGCCCTGGGACCTCCAGTAAGTTGGAGTTTTTGTGCGATCCTGGGCCCTTCTTGGTCACAACATGGTTTTCAGCACTTGGCGATGCTCTTCTATCAACAAGAGCCGAAATCCTTCACAGACAGTCCCAAGCCTATTATCTCCGAGTGATTATATATCCATGCCTTCAAATATTATCCTACTACGGGGAGGAAACCAATAGTAGATAAATTAGTTAGGAAGAGGTTTTTCAGCCCTTAAACACCCATCGAAACAAACCAAGCCCAGAAAAATATCCAATAATCAGAATCCTGTACGAGTACTGTGTTGTTTACTAAGATATAGTTTCCTCAAGGGGTGCCACTCCTCAAGTGGGAAAAATTGGCTGCAAGTTTCCCAGTCTTGCAGGTACCCCGAAAGGGTCGAGGCAGCCTTTCACAGAGGCCGTTGTCCTTAAATCTGGATCTTACGCCCTGCCGCAGCTGTCCTCTTATAGAGAATCCTCCCACGATGGTGTTCTGCATCACCATGCAATTTAACCCATTACTGGGAAAATATTTGTAACTCATCTGACGTGTGAACACGGCAGTGGCCCCTGTTGAGTGTACATTTTAGGGACCTTCTTCCTCCTTCACCTGTATTTATGACTCCTAGGAGAGGGTTTCTCAGTTTCTATAATGGACCCCCTTGGACAAGGTACTACTTGGTGTTAGCCACCTATAGAGCCACTCTATCTATCTGTAGGGCATTTCCATATCTGTTTTCCTCTACCAAATCTAGCGTGATCATCTAATAATTGACTAACTAATGCAGCTAATAAATAGTTGCAATAAATTACAACTCTACTTTAATTGAGAATATAAAGTAAAGGACAAAAATAAATATATACCAGTAACAACAAGTAAACAATATACATAACAACAACAGGTAAACATATACATAAACTTAATACAAGAAAATCATAATGAAAAACATGGATTTTTAGTACGAAAGACTAAAATTCCACCAAAATCAATGCAGTGTCCAAATATCGCAAATACTAGATCCTCCTAATGATAAAAATGAAATTTGGATAGACTCACCACTGGAGGATATTCCAAAAAATATAACATGTGAAGAACAAATTATAAACTATGAAAAAGGTGAAGGTTACATTTGGGTAATGAACACCCACGCAAATGACCTGATTACACTAAACAAAATAACATGTTTAGCGAAAATACAAGCACCATCAGAAACGAATATAAATAATTAGAAAAAATCCGAAAAAAAATTTGGTCAATAATATAAGTACTCAATCCGATAAGGAATATGCCCTGTCAAGAATTCAGTTTCTTGAAAAATTCGAATTGAATCACATAATCAACATTACATTGAAACAAAAATTATGTGACCTACTGTGGGAATATAAAGATGTTTTCTCGATATCTGAAGACGACATAGGACTTATCCCATTTTATGAACATGAAATCCAAACTACGGGACTACCATTGGCAAAAAAGCCCTACCGTGTCCCATATAAGCATATAGAATAAGTAATAAATAAATCCAGGAGTTTGAAAGAAACGAATTCATAAGACCGAGCATAAGTCCATACTCTCCGCCCCTTATACTTGTGCCAAAGAAAAATATTGATCTAAGGTTAGTAGTAAATTATAGAGCCCTGAATAAGCAAGTAGTCAGTGACAAATTTCCCCTACCTAGAATAGACGAAATTCTAGATTCCATATCAAATAAAAATAAAATATTTACTTTCTTAGATTTGACACGAGGCTATCATCAAGTAAAAATAGCCGAGGGAGATGTATATAAAACTGCGTCCTTTACAACCGAATATGGCTCTTATGAGTATTTAAGAGTACCTTTTGGACTAAAAACTTTTGGACTAGTTCAAGTGCACTGTTTAGACTCTTACTTCACTTATTAAGAGGCCTAAATAATATAATTAACTTCGTGGACGATGTGATCTGCATGGACAAAGATCCTGAAGACCATTTAATAACCTTAGCTAAAGTATTTGAGAAATTTTGAGATGGTAATTTAAAATGTAGATTAGAAAAGGTAAATCTTCTTCAAAGGGAAATATAATTTTAAGGAGTTGCTGTAACACGAGGACAAATTTCCCCAGACCCCGAAAAAATTAAATATGCTAAAAATCTAAAACCCCCCAAAACTATTAAACAATTAAGAGGAATTTTAGGATTAATAAGTTATTTTAGAAAATTTATAAGGAATTCCGCACGGGTAGCGAAACTACTAACTGACCTTAGTAGAGGGAACCCACAGAAGATTATTTGGTCTAGGAAAGCCCAAGATACATTAGATCACTTAAAAAAGACTCTTATTTTAGAACCTATATTGTCATTACCAGATTTCCAAACAGGACAATTCGTTGTTACAACTGTTGCCTCAACCAAGGGAATTGGGGTGATTCTCTCCCAAATACTAAACGGAGAAGAAAAGTTAAAGCGTACGCTTCTCGTACCCTAACCCCCGGAGAAAGTAATTACTCTGCCACACAGTTTGAATTATTGTCAACTATACATCTTCTTGATATGCTTAGACATTATTTAGTATGACGAAAATTTAAACTACATTCTGACCATAAAAGCTTACAATATTTACAGACTTTCCAAAATCCAGGCGAGATGGATACTAAAAATGCAAGATTTAGACTACGAATTTGAATACCTTAAGGGAAAACAAAATGCCCCATGTGATTATCTTAGTAGATTTCCAAATTATACTACCGTGGAAAATGAAAACGAAGAAGTTAACACAATAAATTCAAAATATGCTCCAAAAAACAATAAAACCAGTTTTAAAATAAAACCAGTAATCCAGTTAAGGGAGAACACAATGACCGCCCTCTTTCATTAAATAACATAAAGCATTTTTGTTAATGATATTTGTTTAATGCAATTAATAACATAACACAATATCTGCGCTGCTCTAACAGATTATTTCTTGTATGATAAGGAACTAACTGATACCATGAAATCTTTCAAAAAAGAAATTGATAATTTCTATTATGATTTAGATGAAAATATATTATGTAGAATAATGACCGATAATAATAATAGAAATCAAACTTCCATCGTACCAGTTTTACCCCAAATTCTAAAAAGGCCCGCTTTTGAATTTTTTCATTCTGAAGTAGGTGGACATCTGGGTATAGATAAAACCTTCCATAGACTAAAACAATACTTTTTCGTTACTTCAGCCTTAAAAAAGTTGAAGAATTAGGACAATACTTGTGAAACATGTAATTTAAGAAAAAATCCTCAAATGTACCCTAGTCCAACAATAGGAAGAACGCCTACGGCCAAAATTCCATTCGATAGTTTCTTTTAATCTGTATGCGGTGGGATTACCCACGTCAAACAAAGGACTTACCTGCGTACTTTCAGTAATCGATAATTTTTCTGGTTACACATTTGCTAAGCCATTGAACAGCCAGAGCGCTTATGCCACGAGCAAGGACCTTGACAAAATATTTTTTAATTTCGGTATTCCTAATGCACTATTAAGTGACAATGGTCCTAATTTCATATCAAAAGTGACCAAGGATTTAGTGTCGTATCTTCAAGTAAAAAAATTGGTAAAAACCCCATACCACCCCCAAGCCAATGGTAAAATTGTAAAAAGGTAAAAGTTATTCTCAAATATTTTAGGTATTTATAGAAAAGATAATAGTAGAGATTGGCACGAAACCCTATCCTATTTAATAAATGTGATTAATACAGCTTACTCCCTAATTATACGTGATAACCCATTTTAATTATTATGCGGACGAGATTTTCGAATCCCGTATGATGAAACTGTATAGTTTAGACAATATTATAATGATTCCAAAGATTATAAACAAGAATTTATTAACAGAATGACAAAAACTTATAAACTTGTGAAACGAGAAATCGAAAAATAAAAAATAAAAAAAGAAGCCAAAAATATTCAAAATATTAAGGGGGAACTCAATTTTCAAATAGGAGATTGCGTTTACTTAAAAAATTAAAACAAAGCGGACAGCAAAAAGCTCTCTGATTGATATTCTGGACCTTATAGAATAGTAAAAAAGAATAATAATAACGTTACATTTAAACTCTTAAAACTGAAATCGGGAAAAAATCTGTAAAACGAATATTAGTCGTAAAAAAAGGGCAAAATCAATAGAAGCATAGATCCTGCACCCGTAAACATCGAATACCTCGAAAGACTAAAATGAAACACTTCAATCTAGACTGAGTGAGTTTAAACCTTTCAATTTTAAACAAGGATATTTTGCAAACAGTAGTGATGAAAAAAATTTCATGAATTTCAAACAATGAAAAATATGGCTACCCTCCAAAACAGTACCCCTATCATGCGGAGACCCAAGAAAACCAACTCATCTTCAAGCGAAGAATTGGACTATATGATTTCTCCCAAAACCCAATTTTTCCCCGATAGAATTTCAACAGTTCACCCCCAAAACGTTCTCCCGACGGTATGGTACACCCTATTGCACCAATAGACTGACTTCTTACGTTATATGATAAATTAAATAAGGCTCTACAGACTCCTGGTGATAAAGAGCCAGGAAAAGTCAATCAGCCCCAAAAACAAACATTGCGTGAAGCAATGGATTTTATTAATTATCCGATAAAAACCAGACAAAGTACATTTGAAGCAAACCCAATTACCAGCGAACAAAAATATCACAACATAACAGTTTCAAAAGTAAAACCAAACGACTGATTATCTTGGAAGGAAACCATGATGCAATCAATTCCCCATCCTTTTGAGGATATGGCTTTTAGACAATGGAGGTATCCTAAGAAAACGTTTGACTCCTCGCCAAGCTCCAAAGAATCCTAGGAAACCCTCTACTTCACGAGGAGAAGAGATTTTAGAAGGACTAAAGTCCCAAACATTTTCTTCCAAAGAGCGACATACTAAATACACAAGTACGAGTTCTTAATAAAATATATTTCAGTTAGGATATCAAGTGAAGTCTTAAAAAAACATTTGTGAACCCATCCAAACTTGTTCATCTGAACACAATGAGATTTAAAACAATCTTCAGCCTTCATTATATTTTAATTTTCGCAGGAACTGCATCCCTTATTCCTTCCTTATTTATAATATTGAAGCAACTCGGGGAGAGTGACTCACATCCGAACTGGTTCACGGTGGTGTCTTTTCCATTTCTTGGAAACATCTCAAACATTTTGGTTGAATTATGGTCTGATATGAAGAAAAATCCAAAATGGCTGATTTGCATAGTCATTATTCTGAGCTCCGTGTCACTTGCTGTGCCCTCATTTGTTGGTACTTTAACTTGCTCGTCTTGTGATCATTGTAGACCCATGCAATCCAGGGTTTAACAATACGGCTCTACCGGTGACCTGTGTATCTGGTGGAAATTCAGATGCCACAATTCAATTTTGGGTTTTGGCACTTCCTCTGCTCGCTGGCTACTGCCTTTTTTCCAGCCTTTCGGATACATGGATCTTGAAGAGCCCTTAAAGAAATGATAAAGATTAGAATTTGGCCTTAATAAGGCTTTTGGATCCGTAGAACTTTTGAATCCTGTTGGTGATTATTGAATTCCTACAGTTCAAGCACCTCTTCCTAGCCTTTGTACTTCCACTGATTTTCTCCATTATAATGGTTTTGGATCTGATTTTGGTGATCTTATTTTTCAACCTTGAAGGTGCAGCACAGACAAATCAAGAGAGCAGGGAAGAGCCAATTCCTGAGGTAGAGGGAGATGCACCTGACGGTGTCGTTTCAACGCCAGTTGAATCGTTAGACGAGGAAGATCGTGACGAGAACGAACCTGCAGAGGGGTTTTTCTCAAAATGAATACCGAATCGGCCTGGTGCCAAATTTTATATCTAGTGGTGTTACCGATGATGTTTTCTGGGGTTGGAAGAGGTATTGTGCTGAACCAATTTGCAGGGCTCATAGACGATTTGGCGGAAAAAGAAGGATTTCATTCCATTGTGAACTTTAGATACAGACGAATTGTTGGCATCATATTTGACTATGTCTTTGGAGAAATGATGCTTTCTTATTTGTCTGGCTGGATCAGTCAACTGGTATTCTTCAACATGCCTTGCATTGGGGATCTGGGCCCAAGGGTTTTGCCTTATAGCGCATGTAATCAGTAACTATTGGTGGCTCCTGTTCGCTGATTATCTTCAGGGCCTTTCCTTCGGGCTATTATATCCGGTTGCTGTGCTTCATGCATACAATATAGCCCGGGGGTCATTTCCCCAAAATATTGGATTTATTCAAGGTATCTTTAGTGGAATTTTCAGTTTTAGTGCCCAATTGGTCTTCATGTTTGGACAGGAAATTGACTTAAAAACAACTTTCTGGCTTGGTGTTACCATGTTAGCTGTTGCAATCCTCCCAATTTATCTTTTAGCGTGTCGCTGCCTCATAAATATGTGAGACTGGATTCGTAGATGGAATACTGCCAATGAGGAAGGAGTTCAACAAACCAATAAAGAAGCGCAAAATGGAAGTGAACTTTCACCAATAAATGGTTAGATTCTTCAAACAAAACTTCTTATTAAAATATTGTCTTCTTATTAAACCATAATGAAATCAATTCCGCATCCTCCTGAGGATATGGCTTTTAAACAATGGAGGCATCCTAAGAAAACATTTAACTCCTCTCCAAGATCCCAAGAATCCTTCAACTCTCTCTATCCAAGAAATCAACAAGACGAATCAATTAGAAAACCCTCTACTTCACGAGGAGAAGAGATTTTTTAAGGACAGGCAGGGTCCAAGCCTAAGTCCCAAACGTCTTCATCAGAAAAGCAACATACTAAATACACAAGTAAGAGTTCCTCAGAACAAAAAGTAAATCAGACTTAGATAAGCTCAAGGACTCAGTAAGTAATCTCGGTTTCTACAAAAATATTCTGCCGCAAAAATTATTTCTTAACATTAAACCTTATTAACATCCCTATAACTAACATTTGCCCAACAAGAATTTCAATCTTGTCATAAAACGTAAGGCTATAACTTTGTAAACCAAAAGGCCTATCGAAATGACCACTACGGTACATCATAGGGTAGCAAGGTATTTAATGTTCTTTTAATTAGCTTTGATTTTCTAAATTTTTTTCTCTTCAAGGAGTTTGTTAGCTTTTCAGGAGATTAATGTTTAAAATTTTATAATTAATCCTGTGATATAAAAATTAAAATCTAATAAGGTATAAATTGTTAATGACATTTACTCAAAAGGATGGTTAGCTCGGTGAACTTAATCGACTATTTGGCTTTAACTCGAAATTTATATATTTTGGCTATTTTATAATGAGATTGTTTTCTTTTCAATTTTTTTTTTAATAAGACTCTAAGAATTTAGTGTCAAATCTAAAATTTGTCAAATCTAAAAGTTTGATTGAAAATTGTTCCTTTTGTTTCAATTATAGATAAATTAATTTTAACTTATTAGACGTTGCATTAACTTTGGCATATGATATATTTTCAATATGCTCCTAAATTTTTTATTTTTTTTATTTATACTAATGTACAAAACATCTAGTATACTACGATTAAACTCACCAAAAAAACTTGTCTGAAATTATAAACTAAAAAAAATATAATAAAGATTATTCATTACAAAAAAAAATATTTAATAAACATTAATTCTAGATAAGCAATGATGATCTTAACATGTTTAATGGCCATATATATACATACCAATGCACAAGACATAGTAAAAGATGGAACAATATTCAAGCAAGAAAATTCACTTCTCACTAGTAACAACGCAAGGAAAATATTTATGAAGCTAGACCCTAAACTGTTTGAAACATTATTCCGACAAGTAATAAGACTGGAGAAAATACTATCGACCTAAAAGAATCAATTTTTCAATTTCTAAGATCAGACAGGAGACTACAATCAAACAAAAGCACCCAAAAGGAAAAATAAAAACATACCATCCCTTATCTACCCAAAACTCAAAACAAAGAAAATAGTTGACGATTTCGATGCAAAAATTGCTGGAATTGATAAAGCCATAGGACTTGGAAAAGCCATAGAAAAGAGAAAAAAATGAACAATTAATGAAAACCCTAACCCAGATAACAGTAATATAGAGACCCAAATATAATTAAACCAATTGACACCCAGTTCAAACAAAGGAAATTTTACGTTGCAGAATACGCATTGTTTAATGAATTCCCTACAGTATGCAATTTCTTCAAAGAACTATAGAACAGGTTAAAATCAGCTAATACAGCTGTTAAGAAACCAACAAAAGAAGATATTAATTTCTTTAAAATAAAACCAACAGAATTTCAAACATAAAATGTAACAGATATTCCTCAAACCACACAAGAAACCGTTCCAACTGAAATCCAAATTACCTAATTTGAGCCTGACCTTGTAACACGAACAAATAAAATACCAGAAACAATAAAAGGTATAGAAAACATAGAAGTAACATCCAATTCTACCAACGGTACTACCAAACCGAAATATAGTTTCAAATGTCAATACTTCTGTAGAATAATAAATGTTACAATGGAAACGACAAAAATAAACACAACCTCCCGTATTCCAAATCTTACTACTAATAATAACATCGAGGTAACCACTAATAAAATATTGGAAATCTCAAAATGTATATCAAAGAACTATGAAATAACTACTTTCTGGGAATCCAATAGTAAAAATGAAGAAACTACACCCAAGACTGAGTATACCCCAACAACAGAAGTGGATGAAACATTTTCTACATAAATACCCACGACTACTGACCTGCAACCAATAAAGTTAGACACCTCGATATCAGAAATAACTACGGAAACTATCCCTAACGTATTAATACCAAACAGCAACGATGAAATCTTAATAACAGTAAGACAACCAGTATGATCCACTAGTTGGATATGGACTTCTACAAGAAAAGGAAGAATACAAGTTAGATGTAATCCCTTTTGTTGGCGCCGACTATGGTAGGACGCAATATGTGGATGGAGACGAAAAATGCCAAGAAGATTATTAGAAAAGAGAATGTTGGATCATAGATGGTAAAAAAAACTTGCGCACGACTGGCCATGGCTGACGAGAAACAAAAAATGAGTTAGAACTTTTCCCAGAATTAATAATTGAAAATACTCATAAGATATATTATCACCTGGCATTCCTTATATTGTACAGACAAAGGCTGGAAGCGTTATTTGAACTAATCAATGCAGAAATACAAAAAATTAAACAAAGCACAACACGTTTAGTTGAAGTATTTTTCCGTAGGATTAAATATAAAGGATCAACAAGTTTAATCCCAATACTTGGGGAGCTTGCTTTTCGCTTGTTCGGTTTGACCACCGAAGAAGATTTATATATATTAAGAGATAATCTTAAAAGACTAAATACAGCCATGAATACCACATTATATGTACAAAAATACAAGCGAGTATAACAAACTATCTCATGAACAGTCAACACAATGAATTATTTAAAAAATGAGCTCGACAGAGTAATCTCCTATTCAAATTTAACGATGGTTTCACTTGAAATTCTTATAATGTCATATTTGAACTTAGCTACTGATTTCAGTAAATTCGAGTTTGTATTATTTGAATTAACAGGAGGATCCCTTTCCTACGACTTAGTAGATCCCTCAGACATAAAAACGAGATAAAAACCGACTTACCATTTGGTATCTATTTGCCAGTAGAAATGGAAGTAACTAACTTACTCTTATATTGACTTGTAACTAAACAGACAACGGTTCAAACACCTTTAATCAAAACTAGAACTAATACTATGAGCCCGAAAATAATAAACTTTCAAGGAATAAACTTATCTTTCACAATCCCGAACATAAACAATAAGGAATCTAAAACATCCATATGGCCAAAAATAGAGAAGATCAAAGGCAATATGCAATTAACGAAAATAAAAGAAGCGTTAGATCAGCAAATACCTTTATTCACTGACGAGGACCAAAGATTAAAGTACGTAGAAAACAAATACGGATTGTTCTCACCACATTCATGGTACAATATTATAATCACAATATTTATGATAATTGTTATTTCACTAACAATAAGACCGCCACTAACAGTAGACCATGGAAAACTCTTGAAGAGAAAACAGACAAAAAATTATATACTTGAGGCAAAAGAGATGCATCAATTAAACCTTACTGCTCCTGATGATATTTAAGCCATTATAAAAGGGAGGAATGAGATTACAGGAAAATCGAAAGGTCTTTTCCCGTACATTCACATATCCTCTCCCTACTGTAAGAAATATTGTTGATGTATGACAGCTGAAAGGCTATGATGCAACGTTGGTGCGTCTTTTTGGTGTATTACATCGAAAATATTAAACATTTGGCAGAAAATTTTATGTAAATATAGACCTCCAACCGTTAAGGAAAAATTATTCCTTTTTATAGATATGCAAGAGAATGAAGAGGCCGTCTCTTGTAAAATTGGTATTTTGTTCCAAAGGAAAAAAAAACCAAATGCATGATAGTTGAAAGGCTATGATACAATTAATTCTATTTCTTTTCGACAATATCATGCATTGAAAGTTTAGAAAATTGGAAAAAATATAATCCAGAGTAAATCAAGACCTCTAAGTAATCTTATATTTAACCACCCCTTTTTGACAGTGCTTTTATATTTACATGTCATCATAATAATATATAGATAGCGTTAAGGCAGTATACATACGATAATATTCTTATCTACTATATAACCTTATATACATCACGTTACTTCTAATGTAGCTAAAAATTTATCATAAATTCAATTTTCCTTGGAATTAAAGAAAATATGTTTTGCAATTATTTATATTATAATAATGATTCTTAGTTATGTAGCGTTAGTATTATTTTATGCGCAACAAAAAAGATTCCGCTTGAAAATTTTTATTACAGACTTTGGTAAACTCTGGCATTAGCTGGCGATACGTTATGGTCAAATGTTGAAAAAATATTTATCATGATTTATCAACCACCGAAAGATGCCCAAATCACATCTTTTTCAACCGGACAGCAATCACCTAAGTGAATATTATAAGACCAACAAGTGTAAATAAGGCAAATCATTTCATTAATATTACCTTAATTATCATGGTTCTAGCTGTAAGAATAAAAATAATAAACACAAAGGAATATAGTACTGTAGATGTAGATCAATAATCATTCCACGATGAAGGAGAGATTAGGATGAATTTTAAAAACATTAATAAACAATATCAAACTTCAAAACAATAAATTTTAAGATAAAACTATTATAAAATGGGAGATTAATCGATGAGGACATCATTCTAGGATGGGAAGGGGGATGTGTGACATACAGTCCTAAAATTCTCCTATAAAATCCAAGGTTTTGAAAATCGTCATTTTTGCAACCCGATTTCGAAATAGTGAAAAAAATTCTTTCTTGAAGTATTCAACACATTCTTCAACAAATATCATAAATTCAAATGCATTCCATAGGAAAATAATATCTTATAAAGATGAAAAGAACATAAATTTAAATGCAATCCATAAGAAAATGACTTCTCCTTAAGAAAGTCCTGACTTAAAGCAAGTGTTAATTGCACGAATTTAATTACATTTGAATATATGTCTTGCCAAATGTTGATTGCACGAATTAAATTATATTTAAATATATGTCTTGTCAATTCCATAAGAGATTATCTTATCAAGATCAAAATATCCGTGGTATTATAAAGTCGTGATATCCTTATTTAGAAGGCAGTCAAACGATGCAAAAGCACGGAATATATTCGTGCAAAAGAAAGATTTAGGGACTTTATCAAGTTTTAGCTTTGAGACAATCAATTAATATTTATTTAAAATAGGGACTGGATATTAGTATATACAAAAGACGACCTCTTAACTGTCTTGCAACTGGGAAGATATCCCAGTTTTTATGATTTAGATATCATCGTGATCAGTAGGGTCAAATTGATACATATCTTGTTCGTCAATTATCTCATGTTTGGCGTTTGTTTTTGCAGTTTTAAGAGCTTTTCATAGTTCAGCGTTAGCAGTGCACAAACAACAAAGAGAGAAAAATTCCATAAAAAAAGCTTAGACGAGACTACAACTAGTAGAGAATTTCGCCTTTTGTTTCTCTCCCCCTCCCATAAGCAATTTTTACCCCACCTTATCCCACCGTGCCGTGGCAGTTTATCTCTGTCAGTTTCAAAATTGAATTTGTATAAGCTTCTAGTAAAGTAAAGATGTACAAGGTTTGTCTTTTATTTTATTTAGATTGATTTCAATTCCATTTTTGCTTTCAAATACGGATTCAAAGTGATCAAAAGTCCAGTAAGACAGTAAAACATTTTTATTTTCATGGTGAGAATCAACTGAAAATAATGGCTGACGCTAGTCGCTACCAACGGCCAGATCTGCTCACTCGGGACGTTAAGACAGTGCAAAGAGGTGATATTATTGGTTGTGTGGGAGATGGAATTACTAGCAGCGTGTGATGAAATCATACCCCCTAAGCTTATAGATAAGGTTAGATTTTTTATGTCAACTTTTTACCCTCTTTTTCTTGATTAGCTGTAGCATTTTTCCTGTTTTTTTGTTTGCCGAATGATCATGGTCTTGAAAATCTTAACACCTTTGCAGCTGAACATTTCGATGCACTGGAACGAAACTATCCTACCTTCAAATTTGCTCTAATTGAAACTATCCATGTCCAAATTGCTACTTTTCAGTAGAGATTTTGAAGTGTTTAAGGTTTTTTTCCAGTACTGGAAAAATAGGGGAAGAAGTGACCTTTCGAGTTTCTTAAATTAGGTTAAAATTTACTGCTTAAAAGTCCAAATAAGCACTTAGAATAGTTTCAGGATGTGATAAAAGCAACTTTTCAACATTAATTTTCAATATAGGATAAAAAAAAACAGATTGGAATACATTCAGCGGCATGGTGCTGAAAATTCGGATTCAGCACAAAATTTTACACATAAGGGACCAATAATTCATTTTTTTCCACGTTTGAACGTTGGATAGTTTCAATCGGTGCCGATTTGGAGATAAGATAGTTTCATTTCAGCAGAGTAATTTACCGTTAAACTATAATATAACTCAGGTCAGAAAATAATGACGTGTGCTACACAACCGGTGCTTCTAAATACAGGTTAATATTTCGAATTTTAAAACACTCAAAGTTTGAGTTCCCTCCACACACTTTGATATCTACAGAAATTTTATCTATCCCTTTTTGGAATATTTTTGACCAATTCAACTCTACGAACCAAAGTAGAGAGTCACATTAAACTTATAAATAGGGTAAAATTCGAGTTTAAATTACCGACTTGGCTAAGAAGCAGACATACCATTAGAGTCAGAATTGCATCCTTGACCAGAATATGACATTCATTCATGGGCATTGAATTTTCCTTAAGTCAAACTATTCTCTTAATTAAATTAACACTTTGTCAAAAGTAAAGAAAAGTCATTGCATATATACATTTCAGGGTATATATTTGCACAGTAGGGTGATGATGGTAAAGTTCATATCCGAGGCAAATGAATATTCCCTCTATACGAGGGAGGCTTCTCCTCTTTTCGGTCCCTGCTTTTAATGCTATAGAGTTTTTTTTACTGCTTTATTGAAAGTATTTCTAAGCAAAATAAATATAGTAGGAAATTGCACTTTTTTTTACCGATTGCCTTCCAAAACATTTGGTACTCTGGTTTGACAAATTTGGAGCTTAACTGGCTTATTTGATTCAGTTTACAGTCTGTGATTTCATTCAGTCTGTGATTTCATCTTGGGAGGCTAAGACTCCATATCTAGGCAGCTTGAGGATGCTGTTGTACCAAGGACATTATAACTGAAATTAGTATAAAAGAATAAACGCAACAACGGAAGAAAAGAAAAATACCACAATATCCCAACATCTCAATGTTACCATCAACAATAATATAGGAACAAGCATTAACAAAGCATCAACATCTTCAAAAGAATGCATCTATCACAAAGAAATATTCAACCACACCTATCATCTGGGAATTCCGCACTCTAAACGATTTTATTAACGATTTAAACGATTTTCTATACGATTAAACGCATTTTATTTTAAGTTCATATAGATTTGTGTTATATATGTAGAAAAATATTGTACATTGTGATGATTTGTTTAATGCATTTAATGTTTTTTAAGATGAGAAGGAAGCAGCCCCTTGCTGCTGTGGGCAACTAGTGAAAGTAATTTTTTCGAGCTGTATGTTAATTTTAATTCCGGTATTTTTTTTATTAATTTAAATTCTATTTAAAATTTAATAGGTTTGTCAATTTATAACAAATTATTGATTTGTTATTGATTTAATTATTGACATTTAAATTTTTGAAGAAAGGAAGAAGAGGATTTTTAAATATAAAAGACAGGATTAATAGATTTTTTTTCAGAGGTCAAAAAATTAGGATGTTCAGAGAATTTTAATAAAGGGGATTAATTATTTGATATATAAAAATTAAGTAACTCTTAGTTTAATAGCCATTAACATTTATAGGCTGATGTCGCAAAGGAACACGTTTTTGCAGGAGTTAAGATGAGAATCATCGCTTTGCTCACTATTCCGATAAGAACATTTGCCGTCATGTCACCAAGGGCTCTCAACGAAAATGATTTTTGTCTATGGTAAAAATAGCTCTGGAGAAGAAGATACTTCCAAACCCACCAAAATAAAAAGCAACATGGACATGGATGAATTAAATAATGATCCTCTTTTATTGTGGGTTTCAATTCCAGAAGATATTCAATGAGGGGTTTTCAACCACTTTAAGCAATTTGGTCATCTTTTTCCATCCTCAGTCATTCGTAGGTTTGGAGATCATCAAGAAAGCCTATCTCTTGGAAAAATTAAATAAATAAGAATCCAAGGTGCTATTGAAGCTTTCAAGAATTACGATCGTTAATTTTGTAGACTCAGATCGGATTTAACCGAAACTTCAAGAATCAAAATTGCAGAGAATGGAAATGGGTACGCTTTCCATTCTAGAGGCCAAATATTTGGCCTCTATCTGGGAGAAAAATGACAAAAGTTATAATGGAGGATCCATACATACGAAAACCGTATCAGATTGAAAACTTTGTCCGGTTCTGCATTGTGCTTGTGAGCCGCTACCCTACTTTAAAGACAATATATTTAACTACAGGCAAACATCATTAAAGAGAGGACAGAAAAGCCCAAGAGCAAATGTTATATGAAATCAACATGGATTTGGATTGCCATGATGTGAATATGAAGATTCTTTATTCATCTACCCTGAGAGACAAGGCTGTCAGGCTCCTTGATGGAAGCATAAAATAACACATGGGTGGCAGAAATGGGGCGCGGCTTAGATATTTATAAGCCAAATTCTCATAGGGCATGGATCAATGGAATTTAGACTCTCGACCATACAAAAAAACCTCAATATCCTTTGCCTTTCATCAGGAGGACAACAGAGTCAGCAAGAGTACGAGGGAGTGGCAGTTGGTAACTGCTTGGAGAATATCTACATCCTTTTTCTGTTTGGATATTGCTTGGAGGAAATCGAATGTGTCAAGCAAACAGAGCAGGAAGCTATTAAAACGTAGAGTAATTACGTATAATACGTTTTTTTCTGTGTAGTCAGTTTTGGCTGTTAACTGATCCTTATTAAGTTTGGACATTACTAGACAGAAATCTAATGTGTGAAAGCTGTTGAAAGTGAATTAAAAATTTTGTTGTGATTTTTTCTCTGTGTAGTTGCTGCTGCCTGTTAACTACTCCTTACTATGTTTTGGGGATATTTTGCAATTTTGCAAAAATATGTTGCCAGCACATATTTAGACTTTCGTTGTCGCTGCATGCATTATTGTTCAAAATATATCACTAACAGATCAAGAAAAACCAGTTCCAATGTTTTTATCTTTCAGTGAAAGATAGAAACATTAACAACCCAAGCACAATTTGTACTAATTTATTTCAGATTTCAACAAAACAAATACAATCTCAAAACCTACCGGGTTTGATGGCCTTATGTACGGATCTTCCACTTTAGTGTCATTTACATTTCTACCCAGATGGAGCCTAAATATTTGTTCATAAGAATAACCAATTGCATTTTCTTGAATATGGAATTTAAAATATGAAGTAACATCTGATCTACCAGGTGACCATCTGACCAGTTGACCAGGTGGCCATCTGATCTGCCAACGTGTTATTTTGCCTCGTGTCTGGGCTTTGTTGTATTTTGTCATTCCTTATTGATAAAAATTTGATTTTGTATACTCATACTTTGTATAAGATTTTTGTGATACACAAAATATATAATCGAAGAAGAAATAAACAAAGTTGATTATAAAATATGATTCAAAGGAAAACGATTCAAAAACGATTAAAATACGATTCAAAGGAAGACGATTCAAAAACAATTCATACGAAAAGGTAAAATAGGATTCAGCAAGAAATTCCCTATCACTGATATTGACTATGGTAAAACAGAATGCATGGATGAAGATGAAAATTGTCAAAATAAGTGATTTCCATTATCGGCGAACTTGCGTCCACCTTATTCGGTTTGTCCACCGATGAAGATTTAAATTTACTAAGAAAAAATCTAAAAACTAAATACAGCCGTGAATGCCACGCTAAATTTACACAAAATACATGCAAGTATAGCCAACTATCGAAAAGACAAAAATTAAACAATTCCCCCCCCCCCAAAAAAAAAATTCAAAAACCGTTCACATTCAAAACTTAGTTGGCAAACTAGCGTTACCCATCTATAACGTGAAAACAAGATCGTGTATGTTGGCTCTTTTTGAAATAATCACAACAACAAAATATTCCCAACTCATGTGAAGCTCTAATAGGAAGCACAAAAAGAGAAATATTTATCAATCTACGAAATGATGGTTATTTACTGCGCCCTAAAAGACAGCAGGAGCCCAATCCTGTCACAATAATACCGACAAAATCAAACCCAGTTATCTAACTGAGCTACTTTTACAGAACGTTTGAACAATAACTATTAAACAAGTTTACTGACTTGTAAACGAAGAAAGCCCAAAAGTCATGAACTTTCAAGAAGTAAATATGTCATTTGCAATCCCAAATATAAACGATCAGAAAATGAAGTTAATCTGGCCAGAAATTTAGATGATTAAAGGTACAAAGCTATTGAAAAAGATAAAGGAGGCATTAGACACACAAATTCACTAGTGAGGACCAAAGATTAAAATATGTGGAAAGTCAGTATGGATTATTTTCACCAAATTCCTGGTACAAAATTATAATAACAAAATTTCTTGTGTTTCTCATTTCACTAAGAATAAAAGCACTGCTAACGCTGAACTATGAAAAGCTCTTAGAATTGCGAAAAACAAACGCCAAACACGAGATAATTGACGAACAAGATATGCATCAATTTAACCCCACGGAACACGATGCTATCTAAATCATAAAAAACTGGGAGGATATCGCACGATAGTTAAGGATTCGTCTTTTGTATATACTAATATCCAGTCCCTATTGTAAATAAATATTGCTAAAGTATAGTTGAGCGGCTATGACAAAATAACGTGTGTTTCTTCATTTATGTTTGGTGCAGCCATACATCAGTTATATGAAAAAAGTGGCAGAACAATTCATGTAAAATCATACCTCTAATATTTACGAAATAGATGGCAATTTTATAGTAATGTTCTCGTACTCACCGCCACAACACAATAATCAGTGGTAAACTAACGATCCTTGAAATATTGCTGTTTATGTATTATTTACAATTTTTTTTTTAAGAATATTAACTATTTTATGTGCTATTTTACCTACTGAGAATGTGATTCTGCCAAGATATTGCTATTACAGAAACTGGCGTGCTATCGCAACCGACCACCCATTATGGTCAAAAATCAAATAACGAGTAACATTTGCTGTCATAGTCTATCAACCACCGAAGAATGCCCGTAAAACACAAAACTTTTAATTTCCCATCCCACAAAAACCAACGAAGACGATAATTGTCCACCTCGATAATTCCAGTCATAAAGAAGAAAATTGCAACTATGATTACTTCAATAATCACCTTCAACACACATTCTTAATACAATGATAGGCAAGACCAAGTCGACCTAAGAAGAAAACGTATTGGCAGAAGAATATACACGAAAAGAAATCGAACAAAAATCTAGTAACAGTTGTAGCAGTAACTCAGAGAAATAAGACATCTACCACACATATAAGCAGCTCTACATGCAAAAACTACGAAACTTGCAACCCGAGCCATTTAAAAACCCAAAATATCAACATCATTGGCAATCAAGAATACAAGAAATGCCCCAAATTTCCTCTAATATTATAACTTATTAATTGAAATATCCAAGTAACGTTTTGATAGCCTTCTGAATCAAAGAACCTTCCAAAGATAAAAATTGGAAGAAACTCTTTGAATAATTTAAAAATTTTTTATGAAACATTACGCACTTAACCAAATCTAGTGAAGAGTTTACATTTTAAAAGCAGTGTGAAGTGAAAGGGGAATGTGAAAAACTAAAAATACATATTAATAAGACGGAACAATCTTCAACCAAATCTAAACGTGAAATGGACAGAAGACAAAAATAATGGCAAGGATATGAAATAAAGACACCTAACAAACTTAGTGAAGAATTATACCAAGAATGAGCTAGTAGTAATTTGCAAAATATTATAAGACTAACTTAGCAAAGAATTATAACAAAAATGTGCCAGTAGTGCTTTGCAGAATATTATAAAACTAATTGTTGACGTAAATTTAACCTGACTATTATGCTCTAATATTTTGGAATACCTTGGATCAATTGGATATATAGTTGAATTAAATTAATTTCAATAAAATAAGTAAGACTTCAGAAAAAAAAGCTATTGAAACTAGGTATTTAAAGTGTACAGCTGTAGTTTATTTAAGTGTATTATATTTTAATATAATAATTTAAGTGTATAAGTTTTATGGCGTTAAATTATTTCATTAATTTTACCTTAATTATCATGGTTCTAGATGTAAGAATAAAAATAATAAACACAAAAGAATATAGTACTGTAGATTTACATCAATAACCATTCCACAGTGAAGGAGAGATAAGGATGAATTTTAAAACATTAAAAACAATATGAAACTTCAAAACAATAAACTTTAAGATAAAATTATAATAAAAATGGGAGATTAATCTGATTTGGACATTAATTTCATTAATATTACCTTAATTATCATGGTTCTAGCTGGTTTTAGTTGATTCATTTTATCATGGTTCTAGTTGGTGTGGCGCGAAGCGCCACACCAACAGCTAGTTGATAATAAGTAAGAACAACCAAAAGTTCACATTTGTTTGGATTTAATGCAAACCACAGATATTGGCCAATAACTGACTTTTTGTCGTTATGTATTTGATTTTGATTCTTTTATTTTTTTTGTTTTTTATTCAAATTTATTTGATTTTTTGTTGTCCAACAAATAAGTCCAAATAAGCACTTAGAATAGTTTCAGGATGTGATAAAAGCAACTTTTCAACATTAATTTTCAATATAGGATAAAAAAAAACAGATTGGAATACATTCAGCAGCATGGTGCTGAAAATTCGGATTCAGCACAAAATTTTACACATAACGGACCAATAATTCATTTTTTTCCACGTTTGAACGTTGGATAGTTTCAATCGGTGCCGATTTGGAGATAAGATAGTTTCATTTCAGCAGAGTAATTTACCGTTAAACTATAATATAACTCAGGTCAGAAAATAATGACGTGTGCTACACAACCGGTGTTTCTAAATACAGGTTAATATTTCGAATTTTAAAACACTCAAAGTTTGAGTTCCCTCCACACACTTTGATATCTATAGAAATTTTATCTATCCCTTTTTGGAATATTTTTGACCAATTCAACTCTACGAACCAAAGTAGAGAGTCACATTAAACTTATAAATAGGGTAAAATTCGAGTTTAAATTACCGACTTGGCTAAGAAGTAGACATACCATTAGAGTCAGAATTGCATCCTTGACCAGAATATGACATTCATTCATGGGCATTGAATTTTCCTTAAGTCAAACTATTCTCTTAATTAAATTAACACTTTGTCAAAAGTAAAGAAAAGTCATTGCATATATACATTTCAGGGTATATATTTGCACAGTAGGGTGATGATGGTAAAGTTCATATCCGAGGCAAATGAATATTCCCTCTATACGAGGGAGGCTTCTCCTCTTTTCGGTCCCTGCTTTTAATGCTATAGAGTTTTTTTTTACTGCTTTATTGAAAGTATTTCTAAGCAAAATAAATATAGTAGGAAATTGCACTTTTTTTACCGATTGCCTTCCAAAACATTTGGTACTCTGGTTTGACATTTTTGGAGCTTAACTGGCTTATTTGATTCAGTTTACAGTCTGTGATTTCATTCAGTCTGTGATTTCATCTTGGGAGGCTAAGACTCCATATCTAGGCAACTTGAGGATGCTGTTGTACCAAGGACATTATAACTGAAATTAGTATAAAAGAATAAACGCAACAACGGAAGAAAAGAAAAATACCACAATATCCCAACATCTCAATGTTACCATCAACAATAATATAGGAACAAGCATTAACAAAGCATCAACATCTTCAAAAAAATGCATCTATCACAAAGAAATATTCAACCACACCTATCATCTGGGAATTCCGCACTCTAAACGATTTTATTAACGATTTAAACGATTTTCTATACGATTAAACGCATTTTATTTTAAGTTCATATAGATTTGTGTTATATATGTAGAAAAATATTGTATATTGTGATGATTTGTTTAATGCATTTAATGTTTTTTAAGATGAGAAGGAAGCAGCCCCTTGCTGCTGTGGGCAACTAGTGAAAGTAATTTTTTCGAGCTGTATGTTAATTTTAATTCCGGTATTTTTTTTATTAATTTAAATTCTATTTAAAATTTAATAGGTTTGTCAATTTATAACAAATTATTGATTTGTTATTGATTTAATTATTGACATTTAAATTTTTGAAGAAAGGTAGAAGAGGATTTTTAAATATAAAAGACAGGATTAATAGATTTTTTTTCAGAGGTCAAAAAATTAGGATGTTCAGAGAATTTTAATAAAGGGGATTAATTATTTGATATATAAAAATTAAGTAACTCTTAGTTTAATAGCCATTAACATTTATAGGCTGATGTCGCAAAGGAACACGTTTTTGCAGGAGTTAAGATGAGAATCATCGCTTTGCTCACTATTCCGATAAGAACATTTGCCGTCATGTCGCCAAGGGCTCTCAACGAAAAGGATTTTTGTCTATGGTAAAAATAGCTCTGGAGAAGAAGATACTTCCAAACCCACCAAAATAAAAAGCAACATGGACATGGATGAATTAAATAATGATCCTCTTTTATTGTGGGTTTCAATTCCAGAAGATATTCAATGAGGGGGTTTTCAACCACTTTAAGCAATTTGGTCATCTTTTTCCATCCTCAGTCATTCGTAGGTTTGGAGATCATCAAGAAAGCCTATCTCTTCGAAAAATTAAATAAATAAGAATCCAAGGTGCTATTGAAGCTTTCAAGAATTACGATCGTGTAGACTCAGATCGGATTTAACCGAAACTTCAAGAATCAAAATTGCAGAGAATGGAAATGGGTACGCTTTCCATTCTAGAGGCCAAATATTTGGCCTCTATCTGAGAGAAAAATGACAAAAGTTATAATGGAGGATCCATACATACGAAAACCGTATCAGATTGAAAACTTTGTCCGGTTCTGCATTGTGCTTGTGAGCCGCTACCCTACTTTAAAGACAATATATTTAACTACAGGCAAACATCATTAAAGAGAGGACAGAAAAGCCCAAGAGCAAATGTTATATGAAATCAACATGGATTTGGATTGCCATGATGTGAATATGAAGATTCTTTATTCATCTACCCTGAAAGACAAGGCTGTCAGGCTCCTTGATGGAAGCATAAAATAACACATGGGTGGCAGAAATGGGGCGCGGCTAAGATATTTATAAGCCAAATTCTCATAGGGCATGGATCAATGGAATTTAGACTCTCGACCATACAAAAAAACCTCAATATCCTTTGCCTTTCATCAGGAGGACAACTGAGTCAGCAAGAGTACGAGGGAGTGGCAGTTGGTAACTGCTTGGAGAATATCTACATCCTTTTTCTGTTTGGATATTGCTTGGAGGAAATCGAATGTGTCAAGCAAACAGAGCAGGAAGCTATTAAAACGTAGAGTAATTACGTATAATACGTTTTTTTCTGTGTAGTCAGTTTTGGCTGTTAACTGATCCTTATTAAGTTTGGACATTACTAGACAGAAATCTAATGTGTGAAAGCTGTTGAAAGTGAATTAAAAAATTTTGTTGTGATTTTTTCTCTGTGTAGTTGCTGCTGCCTGTTAACTACTCCTTACTATGTTTTGGGGATATTTTGCAATTTTGCAAAAATATGTTGCCAGCACATATTTAGACTTTCGTTGTCGCTGCATGCATTATTGTTCAAAATATATCACTAACAGATCAAGAAAAACCAGTTCCAATGTTTTTATCTTTCAGTGAAAGATAGAAACATTAACAACCCAAGCACAATTTGTACTAATTTATTTCAGATTTCAACAAAACAAATACAATCTCAAAACCTACCGGGTTTGATGGCCTTATGTACGGATCTTCCACTTTAGTGTCATTTACATTTCTACCCAGATGGAGCCTAAATATTTGTTCATAAGAATAACCAATTGCATTTTCTTGAATATGGAATTTAAAATATGAAGTAACATCTGATCTACCAGGTGACCATCTGACCAGTTGACCAGGTGGCCATCTGATCTGCCAACGTGTTATTTTGCCTCGTGTCTGGGCTTTGTTGTATTTTGTCATTCCTTATTGATAAAAATTTGATTTTGTATACTCATACTTTGTATACAATTTTTGTGATACACAAAACATATAATCGAAGAAGAAATAAACAAAGTTGATTATAAAATATGATTCAAAGGAAAACGATTCAAAAACGATTAAAATACGATTCAAAGGAAGACGATTCAAAAACAATTCATACGAAAAGGTAAAATAGGATTCAGCAAGAAATTCCCTATCACTGATATTGACTATGGTAAAACAGAATGCATGGATGAAGATGAAAATTGTCAAAATAAGTGATTTCCATTATCAGCGAACTTGCGTCCACCTTATTCGGTTTGTCCACCGATGAAGATTTAAATTTACTAAGAAAAAATTTAAAAACTAAATACAGCCGTGAATGCCACGCTAAATTTACACAAAATACATGCAAGTATAGCCAACTATCGAAAAGACAAAAATTAAACAATTTCCCCCCCCCAAAAAAAAAATTCAAAAACCGTTCACATTCAAAACTTAGTTGGCAAACTAGCGTTACCCATCTATAACGTGAAAACAAGATCGTGTATGTTGGCTCTTTTTGAAATAATCACAACAACAAAATATTCCCAACTCATGTGAAGCTCTAATAGGAAGCACAAAAAGAGAAATATTTATCAATCTACGAAATGATGGTTATTTACTGCGCCCTAAAAGACAGCAGGAGCCCAATCCTGTCACAATAATACCGACAGAATCAAACCCAGTTATCTAACTTAGCTACTTTTACAGAACGTTTGAACAATAACTATTAAACAAGTTTACTGACTTGTAAACGAAGAAAGCCCAAAAGTCATGAACTTTCAAGAAGTAAATATGTCATTTGCAATCCCAAATATAAACGATCAGAAAATGAAGTTAATCTGGCCAGAAATTTAGATGATTAAAGGTACAAAGCTATTGAAAAAGATAAAGGAGGCATTAGACACACAAATTCACTAGTGAGGACCAAAGATTAAAATATGTGGAAAGTCAGTATGGATTATTTTCACCAAATTCCTGGTACAAAATTATCATAACAAAATTTCTTGTGTTTCTCATTTCACTAAGAACAAAAGCACTGCTAACGCTGAACTATGAAAAGCTCTTAGAATTGCGAAAAACAAACGCCAAACACGAGATAATTGACGAACAAGATATGCATCAATTTAACCCCACGGAACACGATGCTATCTAAATCATAGAAAACTGGGAGGATATCGCACGATAGTTAAGGAGTCGTCTTTTGTATATACTAATATCCAGTCCCTATTGTAAATAAATATTGCTAAAGTATAGTTGAGCGGCTATGACAAAATAACGTGTGTTTCTTCATTTATGTTTGGTGCAGCCATACATCAGTTATATGAAAAAAGTGGCAGAACAATTCATGTAAAATCATACCTCTAATATTTACGAAATAGATGGCAATTTTATAGTAATGTTCTCGTACTCACCGCCACAACACAATAATCAGTGGTAAACTAACGATCCTTGAAATATTGCTGTTTATGTATTATTTACAATTTTTTTTTTTAAGAATATTAACTATTTTATGTGCTATTTTACCTACTGAGAATGTGATTCTGCCAAGATATTGCTATTACAGAAACTGGCGTGCTATCGCAACCGACCACCCATTATGGTCAAAAATCAAATAACGAGTAACATTTGCTGTCATAGTCTATCAACCACCGAAGAATGCCCGTAAAACACAAAACTTTTAATTTCCCATCCCACAAAAACCAACGAAGACGATAATTGTCCACCTCGATAATTCCAGTCATAAAGAAGAAAATTGCAACTATGATTACTTCAATAATCACCTTCAACCCACATTCTTAATACAATGATAGGCAAGACCAAGTCGACCTAAGAAGAAAACGTATTGGCAGAAGAATATACACGAAAAGAAATCGAACAAAAATCTAGTAACAGTTGTAGCAGTAACTCAGAGAAATAAGACATCTACCACACATATAAGCAGCTCTACATGCAAAAACTACGAAACTTGCAACCCGAGCCATTTAAAAACCCAAAATATCAACATCATTGGCAATCAAGAATACAAGAAATGCCCCAAATTTCCTGTAATATTATAACTTATTAATTGAAATATCCAAGTAACGTTTTGATAGCCTTCTGAATCAAAGAACCTTCCAAAGATAAAAATTGGAAGAAACTCTTTGAATAATTTAAAAAAATTTTATGAAACATTACGCACTTAACCAAATCTAGTGAAGAGTTTACATTTTAAAAGCAGTGTGAAGTGAAAGGGGAATGTGAAAAACTAAAAATACATATTAATAAGACGGAACAATCTTCAACCAAATCTAAACGTGAAATGGACAGAAGACAAAAATAATGGCAAGGATATGAAATAAAGACACCTAACAAACTTAGTGAAGAATTATACCAAGAATGAGCTAGTAGTAATTTGCAAAATATTATAAGACTAACTTAGCAAAGAATTATAACAAAAATGTGCCAGTAGTGCTTTGCAGAATATTATAAAACTAATTGTTGACGTAAATTTAACCTGACTATTATGCTCTAATATTTTGGAATACCTTGGATCAATTGGATATATAGTTGAATTAAATTAATTTCAATAAAATAAGTAAGACTTCAGAAAAAAAAGCTATTGAAACTAGGTATTTAAAGTGTACAGCTGTAGTTTATTTAAGTGTATTATATTTTAATATAATAATTTAAGTGTATAAGTTTTATGGCGTTAAATTATTTCATTAATTTTACCTTAATTATCATGGTTCTAGATGTAAGAATAAAAATAATAAACACAAAAGAATATAGTACTGTAGATTTACATCAATAACCATTCCACAGTGAAGGAGAGATAAGGATGAATTTTAAAACATTAAAAACAATATGAAACTTCAAAACAATAAACTTTAAGATAAAATTATAATAAAAATGGGAGATTAATCTGATTTGGACATTAATTTCATTAATATTACCTTAATTATCATGGTTCTAGCTGGTTCTAGTTGATTCATTCTATCATGGTTCTAGTTGGTGTGGCGCGAAGCGCCACACCAACAGCTAGTTGATAATAAATAAGAACAACCAAAAGTTCACATTTGTTTGGATTTAATGCAAACCACAGATATTGGCCAATAACTGACTTTTTGTCGTTATGTATTTGATTTTGATTCTTTTATTTTTTTTTGTTTTTTATTCAAATTTATTTGATTTTTTGTTGGGTTTTTTCATTCTTTTTTAGCACTCTCCAATTTTTTTGGTTTTCCTTGATTGTATTGCTTTGTTCGCAATGAAGAAGAGAGGCGGTTGTTTTTTTCGAATTATTTGCTTTCTGTGTTTTTTAAGCATTTTCATTTCGTCTTTAAGAACGCCATTTTTGATTGTTTTATTCCTTTATGTTACGGTAGGCCAATGTGGTTTAATAAATTATCTCCAAAGGCTACTGATGAATAAGGAAGCTGCTAAATCCTGTTTAGGCTGGGAAGGTATTAATACTGGAAAATTAATCGCTCGTTTTATGACTAAAAAGTAGACAATATTATTCAGATTAGCATATGTCCTAGTAGAACCGACTGATGGAGATAGTCCCGACTCAGATGAATTTTGCTTACAGTTACCGGTACAAATAGAAAGGATCTTAGGTAGAAGTATAAATTTTTATTTATGCTTCAAAGCCATACGTCAAAGCCAAATTTCGCCATCTAGTAGTGTCTAGGGTTAATTTAAAGCTGGATTTTCTGAAGGGTAAACATCTCCCATGAGACTATGACGCTAGAAGAATCCAGGATACAAATTTGAGAGACTTTCAAGGAACAATTGAATACTAGACTGGAGAGTTCAAAATTTGACAATATAGAAGATGGATATAATAATTTTAGGAAAATAATTCGTGAAGTTGCTGATGGTATTTTAGAGAAAAAAGTTAGGAAGATAGTTTAGTATATTAGTAAAAAGTTTTATGTGTAATAGAGAGGACAAGGAACGTGTGCAAGAGTGATATATCATATGAATACCAAAGGCATCTTCAGAAAGTGGAAAAATCATTAAAACATCAACAAAGGTTATCTGAAGTGGAGGCCATGGATAGGATTGCTAAGTATGTAGAAGATGCAGCTAGACAGTATAACAGTATAATATTATACTGACATGTTAGTAAATTCAGAGGGATTTGTCAATCTGGACTTAATCAGGTTGACGATATGAACTGGGAAACAATTTTGATGAGGAAACACTTAAAAGAGATAGACAGAACATTTTGAGAATGTGCAAAACCAATAAAATGCCACAGGAAAAGGTATAAAAAAAATAAAAAAGTTTGCGACATCTTGGATGTGAAGGAAGATTTGTTTTGGGAGGAAGAATTGGTGACAGCACTGAAAGGATTAAAAGAATAGTAACTACCAGTTTTATCGTATTTTCAATCTAAGGTTAAATGCGCTGTGTCACTACAGTACAAGTATTTTATTCTGCCTTTAAGAGCAAAAGCCCTCACCAAAAACATGAGTGGCTAAAGCGAAGATCCTATCCTTGTATGGGGTACTAGATAAATATATTGAAGTGGTTTAAGCTGGATAGGTGGCTGAAATTGCCGTGTTTAAAGGTAAATAATGAGGCTATTTAGGAGGTTTGCTGAAAATTAACAGTTAAGTGTGGTTGCGTTTCATCCCGATATATATGGGTCATTTTGAGAAATAATGCTAAGAATAAAGTATTAACAAAAAGTTGAGCACTAAAATTTTTCAACCATAGCCAATAATTGCTGCAATAAACAATATTCGTTACCATTTACCCAGTGGTCACTATAGAAAAGATCATTTAGGAAAAATACGAGAAGACGACAATTTTTAGATATTTTATTTCTTGGTCTGTGTTTCTAGAAAATACCATTTATTGCTGTGAATGCGATCATTACATTAAATAAAGGGAGATACTGGTTTCCACCATAGAAATTCAACTATAAAAAGGAGTAATTAAAGCACTAGAATGGCATTCAGACGACAAATGTAAAAAACGGAATATCATAATGCAACACAATAAATTAACTGGCCGTAAGAGATCCAAATTCATATTTTTGTTGTTAAAAAAATTTAGAGTGCTGCAAAATACGATTTTCACATTGGGAGTGCGATGGCTGCATAAATTACAGAAAAATGATGGATTGAACCTCAGAAATCCAACCGGACAAATGTAGAAATGAAACACCAGAGTGGCGTTCCAACGACAGCTGTCAAAGGAACACAGCCGGCATATCATAATACAAGATAATGAATGGACTGAAGTTACAATGAATGGGTGAGTGAAAGAATGAGCAGTTCGATACCGCGAACTCTTTGGTATCATGACACTAGGGTTATAACAACAGTACCGTTTCTTCTGTGATTTTTAAGACTGTGACTTAATGACTTTTTTTCTGACTGTGAGTCAACGTTCTCGAATGTTTGAAACTTTAGGAGGCATGGATTCTAATGGAGGCATAGATAAAGGCATGGAAGAACCGAGAAATGAACTTTATTTATGAGTGCAGCAAGCAAATATTGAGAAGCTTCAAGAATAGCGGAACTATAGGGCATATTTTCTGGCAACAGACACCAAGAACTGTTAGTGTTGGTTGATCAGAATAATAGATGAAAAATAATCGTCAATATAAAGTATTATCGATAAATTAAACCTAAATTGCAGTAAAAAATATCTACCACAGCCAATAGCTGCTGCTCTAAGAAAGAAAATTTTAAAAAGAATACGAGAAGAAGAACAGTTTGAAATTTAATATGTCTTGTTCTTTTTTTCTTAGAAATACTTTTTTTCACTATGAATATGATTGCTATATTAATTACAAGGAAATCCTGGGATAAAACTCAGAAATCCAACCGCAAAAAGGAATAAATAAAACACAAGAATGGTGTTTTACAAGAGACATTTATTAACGCCAAAAATATCAATCAGTTAAATAAAAAAAAGTAGCTAATAGGGCAAACTTTGAAATACGATCACTCAGTGGTTTTATTAAAGAATGACCTTAACTTTTGAGAAATTCGGTGTAATTTTGCAATATTTAACAATTCGCATCAGACACAAAATATTTCTAATATTCTAGAAATTAATACTAAAGATAATAGAAGACATTGGCATTAAACCTTACCCTATCTAAAAAATGTAATTAAAACGGTTTTCACCAACAGTAAACGAAAATAATTTTTACATACTATTTGATCGTGACTTTGGATTCCACTATAATGACATTATACAGTCAAGACAATACTACAATGATTTCGAAGATTAAAAACAAGAATTTATCATTTATCATGAGAAGAACCTATAAAATTGTAAGACAAGAGATCAAAAAATAAAACAGGAACCCAAGAATATACAAAATATTAAGAGACAACAAAACCTTAAAGTGTGAGATTGAGTTTACTTAAAAAATGAGATAAAAGCCGGAGGCAAGAATCTTCTAACCAGTACTCTGGATCTACCAGAATAGTAAAAAAGTATGTTAACGGCATAATATTACAAATCTCAAACTGAAGCCTTAGAAAAATTTACAAGGCCCACGTTAATCATTTAAGAAGGTCAAAGTTTGAAGAAGCATAGAAATCACAGCCCATGACGTCCAATTCTTCAGATGATGAGATCAAATTACCACAATCAAGATTAGGGGAACTGAAACCTTTTAATTTTAACCAACTGTATTTCAAAACGATAGTGTAACAAAGACAAAAATGGTTGCTCCTAAACACAAGAGCCCAATCACGGCATAACACAAAAAGAGCGATTGATCTTCCAGTGAAAGTTAAGACGAGCTATATTATACAATTTACAGACAATTCAATTTTTCTCGATAGAATCTCGACCCCTCATCCCCCCAAACGATTACCAGACGACATGGTGTCACCCACCACGCCTAGAGAGACTTACCATTGTATGATAATCTAAGCAAGGCAATTTATACTCCTGGTGACTGAAAGTTGATATATCTCAGCGACCCACAAAAGAAGACTTTGCGTGAAACAATGGATATGATAAATTATCCTATTAAAACCAGGCAAAGTATATTTGCGGTGAATCCTTAGACACCTACAGAAACTCATCAGTCGCGGTACCAAGATTCAACGGTATCCAAGGCTAAGCCTAAAAATTGGATGTCCTGGAAAGAAACCATGATAATAAGAAGCCCCACCCACCTGAAGAGATGGCTTTCAAACAATTAAGACACCCAAGAGGATATTTGTCTTTTCCCCAAGTTTGAAAGAATCTTTCAACTCCCCCGAATCAAAAACTCAACAAGCAGAATTGATAAACAAGCCCTCTGCTTCCAGAGGAGAGGAAATTGTTGAAAGAAAAGTAGGGTTCAAACCAATATTTCAAAGGTCTTCTTCCAAACACTCCAATACTAAATAGTCATACACAAGTTCTTCAGAATCTGACAGCAAATAAGACCAGGAAGAACTTAAGGATGCAAAGATGAAGCCAATCTCGGCACCATCACAAGCAAAAAAAGCAGGACTAAGAGGTAAACACTTTCAAAGGAAACCTAATATGTTTCCACTAGCAACGGAAGAAGAAATTACCACAGAATCGGGTGGAGTAATCAAACACCTGAAAAGTTGGATTATAAGTAAATATAATGCCAAACCGTACATGGACTAATATCTTCTGGACATATCCCTGCCCAAAAATAAAAACCTAAACTCATGAATCCAGTGGTAAAACGCTGTTATAAACCCACCAGGTTGACCTGTTTGCCGTATATAAACTTTTCAGTTTAAGTAAACCTTGATAGGATATATCTAATAATTAGTAATAACGCTTAACAAGAATTCATGTTGAGTTAATAGTACCCACTCATTAAAACATGTAATATTTTCATGATCCGAGGAATAAAAGAAAGAATTTTTTTTTTTGCGTAGTGTCAAGAGTGTCATACGTAGTGTCCCAAAAATAAAAGGGCAATTAATTTGTGAGTTCAATTTTAGTGTTTGTAACATACTAATAAAAATATATTGTACTATTGAATTAACTAACTAACAACAAAATAACTATACTTGGTGTAATATTTGGAGTAAAAGTGAAATTTTTGCTTCAATAATAATTGCCTTCCAAAGAAATTTCACATATATGGTAACAGTGACTTTCATTTAAGACTCAAATAACAAATGCGATCATTATTGACATAAAACACCATAAAAGAATCATTTTCAAACGGTATAAAGTTCCATGAAGTGCTAAATGAAGATACCTCATGGGGAAAACGAAAGAGATATAAAAATGTACCACCAAAAGGGAAGATTACAAAAACGCAGTAGGCAAAATTAACAAAATATATTTACGTGATAACAGTACCATAAATCATCTAAGAGTTCACCAACAGCCCAGAGGGTTCATCGATGAGGAATTCCCTCTAGACTTACCTATCAAGGGGAATAAACCTCAAGCAAAAGGAGAGATCTTGTGATTGGGAGCCAAGCCAGGGCAAGGACTCTCAAGAAACAGCAAGATTTTGATTCGCTCTCTTAATCACAAGGTATTAGACTTATTTCTACAATAAAAAAAGCAAATATGTTCTTGCAAAAAAATTCTGAATGGTTCATCCAATTTGAAGAATTTCTTATGAGCAAAACTAGAAAATATCAATGCCCCGCTTTCAGGAAACAAAATAAAAAAAAATCGATGCCACGAGACACCTGCCTATGCGCAGCCCATATTTCAATACAAACTTCAGGATATTTAAAATTGAATCCTCTGAAATATATTTGCCATGGGATTTGAACATCCCTAAAATCGTAATAGATCAAGGGGTGCAACTCATGGAAACCTACTCACGATTTGGCGACAACACATTAAATATTTTCCTTAGTAAAATTTTCGAATAAATCATTTTCCTACATCCTATCCTTTAAAACTTCATCATTAGTATATAATTAAAGAAGTAATTACAATATTGTTAAAAGCAAACAATTTCGTCTACAAAATAGATGACATTTATACTTTGACTTTCGAAGAAGTAATAAATTATAAATTAGCAACACTAATTAGAAGCATAAGGCCAATACCCCTCAAAGACACCAAAAATAGCTTGGTTGGATACTTTCGTACAGAAATTAGGAAATCTATTGCAAATTCAGACCTCAAAAGAGCATCGGAAGGATTACCTATAACTTCCAGTCTCAGAAAATATTTAGCGTATTTAAAAACAAATATTTGTGAATTCCCAGAAGACGTAATCAAAATTAAACTTGATACAAACATATAAAATCATTGTTAACCAACTTACCAGTAATAAATACTATTGTTTTGCATGAAAAAGAAAAAATACAGATCCTATATTTGAATTTTCGTCAATGATAAATGGGAAAAATCACAAAAGAGTCAACGTCAGGAAATATTTAGGATCAAAATAAGCTTTTCTTATGTGAACCTTATATCAACAATCATTAAAACACATATAATTTTCAAGGCCCAGGAAGGAAGAAAAAAGACTAACTTCAGAATTTGTCCTACCATTTAGAAATGAGTTCTTGATAATAGTTGATAAATACCATACTAATAAGAGTAGAGTATTCGTATCACTGAACTAACAATAATTAATTCTACATTAATCTCTCTTTACAAGCACTAACTAAAGAATTTTTTTACACATAAATATTATTCAAAAAGTAAAGTACTACTATTGTTCAACCAGCAAACTAAAAGTTAGAATATTAATACTGCTAGCCTTAATGTTGTATTTCAACAAATAGTTTGTGCAGTCTAATAAGGAAACATCCAACAGAACGAGAGAAGTATATATCAATTATAAAAAATTACTTTTATTGCTGGCCATGGAAAACTGCCGGGGGAAAAACAAATAAACATAAAAGGTACAGCAGGGATGGCGACAATATATAACAGAAGCAACCTAAATTTATTGCTTCTTAGAATCAATAAATTTTGATTCAGGCGAAATAAATTGCAGAAGGGTAGGCGAAAGTAAACACTACGACGTCTGGAATAAATCTCCCCTGAACCTTGCAATTATCGCAAACAGCCCGGGCGCTGTAAAGCAGTTGTTAGTCTGGGGGGCAATTCCGATGTACAGAGATCTATATAGCAATTGCACCCATCTAGTTAGTGAATTAAACCATGAACACCTAAGCATGTAAATATATTATAAAAACTTACAAAGAAAGTGCAATGATTCCCTCCAATTTAGAAACTGGCCATATTTTGGAAATGTCTGCAATCCAATAGACGAAGTGTACCACAATCATCCACAAATCAATCGGATGTCCACGAATCAATGAAATCTAAACAAGACTCTATTTGAATCGGCCTTGCCCTCAAGTGTCACAACATATTTGGTTTAATTAAGGACAATTCCTTTGAAATTCCCGATGAGGTTGAAACCACCATGTCTCAAACTAGCCTTAGGGATCATCTATATCTGATATCCAAATCTGGAAGTAAAGGCAAATTTACGAAATTAGTGAAAAACACAATTCCACAATAAACATTTTGATCAATCTAACACTTTCATATATCTAAGTCTTTGCCACCGTAAACGATTTGCACTTATCAACTATAACAATAGCTATTTGATGAGTATTTCCCAAAATTATAACGACAATAATAACTTGATTCTTTCTCAAAGATCTTTTCCTTTCTCTTTATACTTCAATTAAACGGTCAATATAAAGCTTCTTATCTGATACTTTTAGGAAATAATCCCAAAGGTAGTTTTAGGTTAAATTAGTCTCCCCAGCGCTAACAAATGAACAATTTTTTTCAGTCGGTCTTAATATGAATTGGTCAATAGTAAAATCATTCCAGATAATGGCAAAAGCCATTTTTGATGCAGAACCACAAACCTATAAATATGGATTAAAATTCGCAAACAACCCTAAGCACCACCCCGCTAGAGGAGATGTAGGACTTAAGTACAGTAGCAGAAAAGAAAAAAAATTATGTTATTTTCAGTTGAGAATAATACGACTGCAACGCCAATACAATATACTTTACAGGTTTTTCGTTGGTCTTTCTCAAAGTGACTTTGAGTTGATAGACAGGTTTCGCGCTCCCAACATTTGTTACAAGGTTGAAGCAGGACCCAATTGCGTAAAATGCTAGGGAATACTTCACCCCTTACTTGAGATTCGCTATTATCAGCAATTTTTATATGACCTAACTTCCCCAAACGTACTTTAAAAGGATATAAGATTTTTTTAAAGCGTAAAAAATCACACAAAGCCAAGAAGAAAGCATACAAAAATAAAAACTAATATCAAAAAATCAAATTCCAACAATAGAATCACAAAACAAGAACAATACAGTAATATATTTTCCAGACACTTCCGGAGAAACTCCTGTGAAATGCCTAATCAAGGTAAATAATTCTAAGCTCATTATACAGATTGATTAAGAACAAAATTAGTAAGAAAAACTTTGTGCAGTAAAAATCTTAGTATTTTAAACCCCCTCCAAAACCAGGGAATGGTTGAACAACCCCTAGAATTAGACAACTTAGGGTAAAGATCACAAGGTTCACCAAATACATCTAGGAGAGCTCAAAAATTAAAATATCAACTTTTTGAATGGACTTTATCAGAAGCCATAAGCAACCTGAACTATGAAACCCTTGATTCAATTCTACAAATCCCTCTTGTTGTTAAGGATGACTTAATAATAGAAGTAAGGGTCCGACTGCTATTATGTTATTACTCACAAGAATAGTCTGGGAGAATTTTCAAAATGAATAACAATTCGCATCTTTAACCTTCAGATTATTGATTAACAGTACCCCAAAAGTGGCTTACCCTTCCATCAGAACCCTAATTGGTAAAAATATGTGGCATGCTTGCAACGAAGAAGGTTTTATCATTATAGGACCTTTAAAATTCCTATCAATATTAGTGGAATATGATGACAATCTATTAGCAAAAGAAAATACGCTCCTTTTTCTTTATAAAAATTACGTAAACTAAAATCGTGTGGAATCCGATTCAGAGCAAGTAATATATTATTTACATGAACAAGATTATAGGGATCTAAGGAAAATAACGATTAGCTTGTATCAAAATGACGAAGATTTTAGTTCAAAAAATAATAAAAGGTGTTAAGAAATCATTCACGAAAAAAAATTGTATTTTACGAATTCCTTATTTTATCATGTGCAACTAATCTTTAGCATAGTAGGTATTAGCTTGAACACAACCACGTTAGCCGAACTGTACAGAAAAAGCCACCATATACAAAAAATAGATATTATTAGCACGCTAAATAACCTTAATTTCCCTATATATTTGACAAGATATATAATGTACATGCATAATGATTTTGAAAAGAGCAAATAAATCTTCGAGTAAAAACTCATGACCCCAAACATAGTTGGAACAAGCTACAATAAAAGTTAGGAATGGACCTACTTTTCAATTATCCAGAGATTAGTGCCTTGAAGTTTCCTTGCAGGTTAGAGAGATTTTCGTCACGACAAAGTTATGAATAGACTAATAGTGTTAAGACTTATCAGGGTCACAGATTGAATTCAAAATCGATTCAAAGCTTACAACTAAAAACTATAGGAATAATTGGTTCATTATATACAATATCCTTGCCAAGTCACGGAATCTTGCGTTCATGAAATCAATAATTAGTATAAACTCAAGGCACAATGTCAAGAAGCTAATCCCAAACTACATAAATAAGATGAAAAAGTAGTAATATATTATGTCATGTAAATGCGTGCAATGTGTAAAGTATGGTTATGTAAGTTGCCATGTAAATTACAGTCGAGATTTGAAAACCAGCTTAACCTGAATTACTATTCCAAGAACCACATAATATAAATAACAATAAGATAGCAAAAACTAAGAAAGCCGTACATCCCAATAAATCACAACAAAATTCCCCCCCCCCAAAAAAAATGAAAATAGTTTTCACTAATATTTTCAAAATCTCAAGTTTCTTAAACTCCGGTAAAGATAACACCCCAGTTATTCTCTAAAGAGGAGTTTATCAAATACCATATAATTGTGGCAATTCCTATGTTTACAAAACCCATCAGAATCTATACAAATGACTACAACAGCAAAAAGACAGCCTTGATAAAGAATAAATTTCTAATAGTTCTAATAACTCCTTTGATTCTGGTTTCACTTGCCATATTTAATAATCCCTCCCACACAATACTTTTTGACTTTTTCTCTTGGAAATTTTTTTAGAATCCAGCAGAAATGAAAATCTTGCTCCTAAGTCTATAAGACATAAATTTCATTTAAATACCCGGAAAAAAGCACAAATCGATCATACAGTACAATTAAAAACCTTAGTCCATTTTATTGAAGAAAAAAAAACAAAAAGAACATATTATTTTTTCAGAAAGGAGATCCTTGGGAAATTTTTTTTGGAAATCCTGTCCACTGTTGACTATTCTCAGGTTGTTAGATAAGAAAGAAATTTGTTTAGCCCCGATTTTCACTTGTCAAAGGAACGACTTTATAAGAAATGGAAAGGTTGAGAAATAAATATTCGATGAAAAACCATGTTTATTCTCCAGGATTCACTAATGTTATCCTCTCTTCCTCGCTAATGTTAATCTCTCTTCTTGAACTTTGGAATCTAAGGAAATCGAAACACTGGAAAAGGTCCAAAATTCAATTTTCTACCAAAAAAGTTCCTGTGGCAGATATAGTTTCCTTTCTAGAGTCCCTACCCATATTTTTCTAACCCTGAAGAAGTTGGGTCTTGTCTCAAAAAAAAAGTTTATAACAGCCAAATAACTTAAGTCTCCTACCTCTTTTAAACCGCAAAATTTGCACGACACAAAAATATTATCTAATAATAATAAGATTTAATATGATATTTAAATCTAATATCTAATATAATATCATATGCTAATTAGATTTTACTATCTATAGATAACCGACGCGAAGCAATACATATGTTCATTTTAATTCAAATCACCCCTCACAAGTTAAGAGATCAGTTGTAAATTCTATGAAATTTACGATCAATAGAATAATGGTGTTGAACCAATTACCATTACCAACACAGCCATTGGCGCTCCTACTGCCGCTTCCAGATACCATAAGGACAAGCACCACCATCTGTTCAGATACGGAAAAGAATTGGTATGAAAGGTTTACATTGTGCTGCGTTGGACTTACTGATACCTGTTGCAGATATCTGACTCCTTGCGGCGATTGCTGCTCCAGGTAATCGCTTAAATGAGTGCGTCAGCACTCCCTCCAAAACTCAATCTTTTCATTAATAAATAATTAACTGTATTTTTCCTATATATATTTAATACATTATAGAAAGAAAAGGCAAATTGAATAATCTATGACAGAGGTCCAACCAGTGGCACCAACTGAGTGGTAACACTTTCTTAGGGAAAGAAAGGTCTTATTAATTGAGCTTGAATTACAAAAAGGTGATCGGGGCAGGCCACTTAATAAGAAAAAACTAGTTGAAGACAAAGACAGAGTCTATGAGATACGCCCCAGAGCCATTCTCAGAGAACACCAGTTGAAGACTCAGACAGAGTCTATGAGACACATCTCAAAGCCATTCTAATTTACTAGATTAAAAATTGCAGTAAAGAAGTTTACAGTATTTATCAGACCTAAAAAGTTAGAATCGTAGACACAAAATAATGTAACTCAAGTGTTGGATAAAAGAATAGACCTATGAATTTAACGAAAGTATTTAAAAAGCAGCACAAATACTCAGCTGCCTAAATTCTGAATGAAACAAAGAGTAACTGTTGCAAATTGTTTCGCAGAGAAAATCGTCAAAATTTTAGTTACAGAATTAAGAAATTATTAGTTTCAAAATTTTGTGTAGTCTCAATCTCCTGTTAAAATTCTGTGAAGGTTTTGTTCGTTTCAATATTTAGTCATCTTTCAAAATTTCAAAATTTTGGTGTTTTTTTGTAATGTATTTTTAATTTAGATTACCAAAAGCTCTTTTCAAGGCTATCAGCAGCACAATAATACTCAAAACTAACAGAAAATTAGGATGGCCAGGATTGTGTTTGAATATTACTGCTTTTTAATAGAAGATGTGACAGTCGTAGAAAGCACAATAGTTCTGCCAAAATAAAGAGCAATGAGGATATGATATACTATTTTCCTGAACGACCAAGGCACATTGTCTGGAGAGCTGGAGAAGTTTCTTAAAGGACTTATTTGACTGTAGAATGAAGTTCTAGTGCCAAGTTCAATAATCGAAAATGATTGGAGGGCAACCAGCCCACAACATGTTAAGATAAGTTATCTTTTATCTAGGGCTTGCAGGATTTTCAAGATTTTTATAGCCCTACCACTTCATTTCGTGCCAAATCTTTTTCGCCCGTATCAGAAGGAGAAAAGCTTATTTTACCATTAGATCAACTTACGTCAAACTTTACCATTAAAGAACTGAATGAGTAAAGGCAAGAAAAATTATCATCAAAAACTAACATAATTGATTACACCATTGAACTTCCGCTCGAAGTCTTCTTGACGGACGAACCAACCAGTGCTCATCCACCGTCATTAACACAAATTTTTATACTCTTAACTATATTAACAGATGCAGTTATTTTATGTATGTGCATGTCTGTACATTTATACAGACAACTTAATAAATGTTCAGATAAAATGTTTATGCATATTTCAAATCTGAGGAAAAAAATTCCTCCAGAAGAAGGAACCTTGTGAAAAAGTTATCTTGTGACTTACTGCTCAAAACAGTTGATCAAAATTGAAAAAAAAATTGAATTTTTAGCTGGGAGCCTACTGTAAATAAAAAAAGATTAAACATGGTTTCAAGGAGGAATTTGGAAGAGAAAAAACAATTACTTCGGTAATAGCCCTCTCCCAGCATTCATTACTTGCTCTTCTTAGTTTAAGCTATTAAATTTTTCACGAGAGATATTTGAATTTTTCAAAGTCGAGTGATCGATAATTAAGGGATATTCTACAACCTTATTACAAGGACGGATGTGCTGCAATTACGCAGCAAACAAAGATACACTTCTCAGCATAGCAGTCATTGTATTATATGTGGTTATTCAACCCTATATTTTGACACTGTCTACAGCTTCACTTAAAACCCTTTCTGTCTGCTCGGACATGTTGACCATATATGACACAAAAAAGGGGTTGACACTCTGACGAACACTACGTAAGTGTAAATATACTAGAATCGAGAATTTTCATAACTAGATTAACAGAAGTATATTCGTAGTATCATTTTTTTTTTATTACCAAAGCATTTCAAACTCTGAAGAAAAGTTCATATCAGTAAAGGTTTTTGGGGTACTGTACCAGAGAAAGAGGAATTCAAAATTCAGCTTGGAATTACAGCTTAAGTTAAAATAATTTGTGTAGTCTGAGGTTTTTTAAAAGGAAAAAAAGAAGAACCCTTGAAAAAAATTAAACTGAAAAATAAATCGAAAAGAAAAAAAAACAAGACTGGGAAGAAAATGATAACTCCTGGGATCCAAGTAAAAAAAAAAGATTTTTATTATCTAATTAAATAATTTCTTGATATTCCTTGTGAGAGGTTTAGTTCTATCAAAGATTCAGTAGTATTCACTTTATGTATTTTTCCAGTTTTTCGTCAAAACTAATACTTAACAAGAACCAATATTTTTTCAGAGATGTGCATTCGTGACAATGCAGAGCTATCATTGTATAATCACATATTATAAGTTGTGTAATGAGTTTTGTTCGAACCAAACTTGAAATTCTAAAGTTAACATAAGTTTACACCAAAATCAAAGTGACTAACTTATAGAAAAAAAAATATTAAGGAAGAAACTGATAAACGTAATGACAATTTAAATGACTTTTAAATGACACTAATGCATCTTACATCTCTTATAATTACTACAAAACTATATTGAATTGCTTCGGACAAAATGCACATAATAAAATTTTTTTTCCTCAGGTTTTTATCGAATTCTACTTTCTTTCATGAAGTTTTTCATTTCATGAAACCTAATGGGCTAGGGTGCTGTAGAGATATCTTTTCCAAACACTCCGATCTTTAGTTCAACGGTTTTATATTCAATATTATAAACCCTCTATCTTTCAGATTTTTCAGAATAGTAAGATATCTAGCTGACACAAACTACACCCGAACAGGGTTCAAAAACACAAATGCGGCTTGTTGGCGTAGCACCGAGCCGTACTTTTCGAAGCTGGGGAGTATGTGAGAAGTCCCTTTCTTTTATTTATTTATTGCCTAATGACTTTACGAACTGCTGACATCTTTATTTTACCATCTTATTTATAAGCTTTCATTAACCAATTTTATTTTCCTCAACCGTTGACCGGTAACCTTTACCCCAACGGTCAAACTCAAATCTTTGGTTTATCGCAAAACCGGATCAAAAAGGACACCCCTTAGAAGCGACTGTTCGAACAATATTTGGGGAGTTCTGATTCACATTTTGTAGATGACAGATGAAAATAAAAATCTTACTACTCTGATTTGGTTTATCTACTTTCCTATTGGATCGCTATTCTTTCTTTGGATACTAGTATTTCTATTAACACAAGGGACAGCTTGTCTTGTGTGTCTACAACATTTAACATGAGTTTTATAATTTCCAGATTTAAAGCTCGTCGCCCAAATCACAACTTTGCATCAGCAGGGATTAACTCTCCATTTCGACTTCTTTTGATTTCATATTTCTTTTACCTGTTTTGTTTAAACACTCTTCATAAATCGTGATGGTCAGTTTTAGTAGGTACTAGGAAATAGATAGACTGTCGCCAAAGTAGATAGAGAAGTCAACCTATACGCATAGAGGCTACTGGTGGCACGCTACCATATTCAAAGAACTTGCAGTCAACCATCCCCCCCCATAAGGAGGGGGCCTTCCAATAAAATTAACCTAAATATTGATTGGCTGATATATTGATCGTCGTGCCCTAATCTTGAAACTTACCATTTTCTACATTTGATTTTTCGTGGAAAATTGATTTTATGCGTCTCAGTTTCCATACATAATCAATTTTCATTTAAATTTTAAGTTTCTTAGGGAAAACATCAAATTCATTCCTGCGTCCCGAAGGCCCAGTATTGGGATCAAGTTTGGAAGACAATATTCGCCTTTTCGAAGGGACTATTTTTTATGTTGCATAAGGAACTAAAACAGAAGGAAGTGGTGTTGATCAAAGAAACAAGAGAATTAAAGCAAGATAAACATGAAGCAAAACGACAAGGAAAAGAACTTAGATAGAAAACTACATGCAACGCTATGCGCAAGAAATAAATTAGAACGAATTAAAATGCAAAGTGAAGACGAAGGAAGGGGTTTAAGGCAGTTTAAGAAAATTTAAGTGAACAATTGCTCAAAATCAATAAAAACAAAATCAACAAAAAGCAAGAGACAGAACAAAGAGGACGACCACAAGATCATAATTTCACGAGTGGAAATGAACAAATTAGACCATAAAATGAGCTTATAATAATAAAAATAGAACTTACTGGAACATTTTTGAAATTTGACCACTGAAAGCTTTTGTAGAGAACTAGAACTTTGAGTTTTTGAGCTTTACCTAAACTATAAATAAAATAATTCAACACGGTGTCAGGCCATGAATATCTTCCAGCCATCAATCAACTCCAATGCTGACAATATCGATTCAGAATAGACTGCGTTTGATAGCCGTGCAGTGCCCAATTGTGAGGGCCAGCCTTCTCTTTGTTTTCTGAATGGGCCTCAGCCCTGGAGTTTTATTGGATCTGTGAAAGGGTGAACATCCAAAGAGCCTGTGGATAAACCTGTTTTCATTGGATACTCAATAAGTGCTATAGCTTCCATTGCAAGATTGGGGAAAAGTGCGTGCATTGCTTATTCAGCAATGGAAAGAATTATGAATTATATCACATTGTAGACGGTTAAATTCAGAACAGGACAACTAAAGATTGGTCACATTATTCGGACGGATCTGTGTACAAATCACATGCAATATTGTGAACGATCTATTGAATATTGGCGATCCGAGAAATGAGCAACGTTACTGCTGACCGAATTTGACTCTCACTTGACAGTGGCAATGACTTCGGGCATTAATCCAGTCAATCGAACTGATGATGAAATTCTATTTTCCGTCGAACAACACAAGTATCGCTGGGTTATTAGGCCTGGTGAAAGAAGTTTTTGGAAACGTAAAAAGTCCTTGGCGGAAAGGACAATGTCAAAGAAATATGCAACCGGATCCTCGTTCTATCCGGATCTTTATTCAAACCGGTTTCTGTGTTTGGGGTTTTAGAGTCGACTGCAGTCCTACCCCGTTCGTTTTCATCGGCGGTAAGTGGCCCAAGGATTTACCCGGTCATTCTAGAACCTATGGAATATGGCAAAAGTAGTGATAAGCCTCTGGGATAAAATAATTTAGAAAAGCTGACCAAAGTTTTTACCGGGTTATTGACGAACACAGCAAATATTTTGCTGTAAAAATGAAAGTACCAGCAAAGAATGACAAAATTTCACTTGAACTAAGTTCAGGGTCCAATGCAGAAGAGACACTTTCAGCATTTAGCAAGAAAGTAGAGTTGATAATGTATAAAGCTGAGCAAGCGAAGAAAAATATACCGAGAATAATCGGAAATGACGTCAAGGAGTGTGAAGATGCCGATTCATTATGCACAGAGTTCTTACAAAGTAACAATAATGTTACCCTATAATGTTAAGACAGCAAAACTAAGGTGACGTAAGAACAAAAACGTATACAGCTGAAAAATATACCAAAACAGATACTGATTTATTATCGAGTAAACACTTGAAACAGTAACTCAAAGGAACACGACACCTACCACAAATATGGTAGTGCTCCAACAAAAACCATGAACAAACCAACATATCGCCTGTAACTTGAACTATAAAGAAACCCAAAATTGACAAAATCATCATCAATCATGAAGTTAAGAAATACCCGACATAAGCCACAATGTAATAACTTATGAATCGATAAATCCAACTAAGGTTTTGACCACTTTTTGAATAAAATATCCTTTCAAAGATGAAAATTGGACGAAACTCTAGATAATTTAATAAATTTCTAAGAAACATTGCAAACTTTAACAAATCTAGGGAAAAGTTTAGCAAATCTAGTTAAGAGTTTAAACCTTAGAAGTAGCGTAAGGTGAAAGAGGGATTCGAAACAAATAAAAACTTATTTTAATACGGACAAACAATAATTGACCAAATGAAAAGATGAAATGGGCAGACATGCGAAATGTGAAAGAAAGACATAACGAACTTAGTGAAGAAATATAATTGGAATGTGCCAGTAGTGATTTGCAAAATATTATAAAACTAACTTAGTGAAGAATTATGACAAGAGTGCCAGTAGTGATTTGCAGAATATTATAACCTGACTATTATGCTTAATATTTTTGAATACCTTGAATCAATGAGAAAGAAAGTTGAATTAAAATAAGTTTTAATAAAAATAAGTGCGACTTAAGCAAAATATTTGAAACTAGGTATTCACAGTATAAACCTGTAGTTTTGTTCAAGTGTATTATATTTATGTAAGGAGTAGGATAATAAGCTTTATAGCGTTCAATTCTGTCATTAGTATTACCTAAATTATCATAGTTCTAGATGTAAGAATAAAAATGATAGACACAGAGAATATAGTACTGCCGATGTAGACCAATAACCATTCCGCGGTTAAGAAAATGTAAGGATGAATTCTAAAACATCAATAAGCAATATCAAACTCCAAAAAATTTAATTTCAAGATAAACTTTCATAAAAATGAGAGATTAGTCTGAATGATGAGGACATCATTCTACGACGGGAATGGGGATATGTCAAATACAGCCCTATAATTCCATCTGTAAAATCCAAGGATTTCAAATATTTATTTTTGCAATCAGATTTCGAAATAACGAAAAAAAATTCTTTAAGTATTCAACAAATGTTTTATTAAATATGATAAAAAAAGGAACTAGCCATTTAGAATCCACCAACTGTTTGTGACTCCAGTCGTGAATTGCATAAATTGAAATGCAATCAATAATAAAATGCCATCTTATTAAGATGAAAAGAACAAAGTCGTGACTTAACACAAATATTAATTCCGTAAATTTGAATATATTGAAATTTATGTTTTGTCAATCCCATAATAGGACAATAACTTATTAAGTGAAAAATACCTGTTATATTGCAGAGTCGTGACATCTTTATTTAGAGGAAGGGCAAAAAACGCAAAGGGTATAATATATACGTAAGGATAGATAGCTTTAGATGCTCAGTCAAGTTTTAGTCGTTAGGGGATTTTGAAGCAATATAGACAGATGTCTAAATTATGCTTGTCTTTATGCTCAGTCTATTGAAGTGCATTTATCATAAAAATTGTATGTCAGCACCAAAATAAAGTTATTGTTTGTTATATCACCTTTGCTTATGTATCCAGATACCAGGTATTATTCTCGTGTCCCCTAGTAACGCTTAGCAGGGAATCTATGCGATTGAACACCACATGTAAACCACAGAGAAGTACCTGGCTGGAAAAATGTGTTTTTTTGGGAAAGTATATAAAGTAAAGTTTTCTAGCCTTGGCGCTTGTTTTTGTAATTCATTTGTGGTCTAAAAAGGATATAGCATAAGTAAGTGTGATTTAGGTTTTTTTAGGCGTTTTTATAAATGTTATTGGTTGTCTTGTGCTTGCACTGCATTTTCAGTTAATACAGCAGTTGAAAGAGAACCTTGGATTCGCTTAGTTTGAGCTCGGTCAGGACCAGTGCATACTTGTCTTGGCATTCGGGATCGACTGTGGTGTTATAGCTATCTACGCCTGCGGCTGCTAGCACTGGGTGTTTGGAACCCGGTGGGCTCGCCCTAACAAGCGTTAAGGACCACCGATAAAGATTCACGCCAGGCAGTCGACCGTTGGGCTAGTACACTTTTTTGTCGCAGCAAATCGAGTGACCGAAGAGCATTACAGTGGTGGCAGCGACAGGATGTCTAGCAAAAGACATCCAAGGGCCAGGTCTGTTCCGTCATGTCTTTGAAAGAAGAGCAGGAAAAGAAAATATCCTCTCTCACTACGGTATTAGAGATAGCGAAAAGTATTCCTGAATATATGGGAACAAGTGACGTACACTGAAAATCTTCTTTGAACTTGTGCAGCCGTATGACTAAGACTAAGAAGCAGTGTCTAGCAACTAAGCTAGGAGGGAGTACCTTGCAATATTTTGATTCTGATAGAAATACGGAAACTGTATCGACAATCGATAGAAGCTTTTTAAGCTAGGTTTATTGAAACAAGTTTAACCGAAAAAATTAAAACAGAAGTAGTAGTATTTGATAGCTCCATGAGAATTAGGGAGCATGCCGACAAAATTAGTAGAGCAGTATGTTTACAGCTAGGAAAAACTGGGACAGATAAACAATCCAAAAAGTACAATTACACGCATTTAAGCGGATTGCCGAAAAAATTAATTTGACTTTTACTTTCTCGAAAACCAGATTCACTAGATGAATCCATAACGCTCATAGAAAGAGAAATACAAATAGATGAAACAATGAGAAAATTTGAGCAAATGTCGATCAATATAACAGAAGGAGAGCATAACAAGGATCAGGGTAAAAAGCGAGTAAAATTTTTGGGAAAGGAATGGTTTTTGACATTTAATCAATAATGGTTTATATTCATTTAGTTATACTTATTACAATACTCACTAGAATCACCGGATTCATCACTTAGCGTCCTAAGAAGATTAAGAATTTACTGCGAAAATTTGTAGAAGGTCAATATATGCTTAGGTTGAAATGGAAAAGATTCGAATAGAGGGTCTGAAATAGCTACATGTTATAAAAGATAACACATACCTGAATTTAAATGTGTGTATTACATATCAAATGAACAATAATTAAGCGGATGTTCTTAAGGGTGTACTTCTAAGGCCAGTTGAAAAAGAAACACTAGCGCCACAGGAACTGCCCATAGAAACAGAGAGAGAAAACCATCAGTGCCTCTATGGGATATTGGAAAACCTAGCATACATCCTCCAATCAAGATTAAATTTATCAGAAAAGGTTACACACTTATTTCCAAGAACTGGTCAGCGATGCGAAAAAGAGGCTTAGTATTTATAATCAAGGATGATGTAAAGTTTAAATTAAGGGAAGATTTGTCCTTATGGATTGAAGATCCTCTTCAAAAAAAGATTGAAGAAAAAACAAGAACTGCCTGTTGAAACACATTTGAAAATACTGTCAAAACGTCTGTGGAGTATTGAAAAACCTGATGTATGTCCTGTTATCTTGATTAAACCTATAAGAAAATTTGGTATTGAAATTTGAAAGTGAAGCATAGTTCCAAAATTTTGGTACTCCAAGTTTTGTCATCTTATTTGGAAATATGAATTGGTACCTGGATAGGCAAGCTTTGTTCTGGACTCTGAATTTTGGCCGCCTCGTTTTTACATTGGTTTTTCTTTCATTGATTGTAAACTTTACGCTCCATTGGACTTATTCAATTGTGCTTTTCATAGGAGCATTTATGTATCAATTCAAAACTCATGGAGATCTTCCTGACTCTTCCATATTTTTGAGAGACCCATTCAGAGGGTAGTACCCCTGCTGGGGAGGGACAATGCCAATGGCATCTCCAAGAAGGCATGTCTAGAAAAAATGTATAGAAGCATGTCTAGAAGTATGTCTTGTGCAACATAAAATTTGCAGTTTTAAGTTTTTATTGTTTTAAAAACAGGAGTTGTGAGAATCTAAAAAAAAAAGATTCTGCAGAAATATTACCTCGGAATAATAAAAAAAAAGTCCAACTGTCGTTTAATGCTCCCGAATTCAAAATTCATCCAGGAGTCATTGACGCAAACCGAATTGGTTGGTCCCAAACTATCAAGCCAGAATTTTCGGATTCGTTTGCAAAAGCTGACGCTATGAAGAATGAGGTAAAATCAGTTACAAGATTTTCAGAGTTTATTATTTCATAAATGTACCGCGATGTTGCTTTAAGTGTTGGTCTCCTGATCACGTTTTCAACGATCGTACCAGTCAGGTGGAAAAATGTACGTGCTTCACAAAAAATCACATTTTTCCGAAAGATAGCCCTGTACAAATACCCTAAATGTGCAAACTGCGGCGACTCTCCCACTTCATATAGTCTATTATGGTCAAAGCTCAAGTCTCGTATAGTGACCAGTGTGAAAAAATGATGTCGCAAAAGTTCACGGTTATTTCGTACAATATAAATGGAACACGTCAAAAAGAGCACATCATTGATGAACTTTTGAGGAACGTTTGTCTTCTAGAACATCTTTTATCTTTTATCTAGAACATCTAACATTATCGGAGTGCAAACCATATTACGTTTGTGAGTGGTGCATGGTCTACGTTTGGTAGACCTTCCGGAGGCCTCGCCTATATACTGAGACTGAGCTCCTTCTCATCCACGATGCCTACGCTGTTCCATAGTGACGACAACCACTTTGCCGTGCCGATTTAATATGGTTTTGAAAAAAGTGACAGAATCCGCACCATCTCTCGGTTACCAATTTATTATCGCCACGGATTTTAATGCTGATTTATTGAATTCAAACATTCGGTCTGATATGGTTTTCTAGTCCTTATCTGAGTTTTAGCAAGTGGATAAATCCGTTTTCTTACATCCATCACTCTGGGAGCATTACTAATATAGATCATGTTCTTTAATCTCCCAATTTATCTGTTTCGATTGTTTCTGTACACGAAACAGAAAGCGATACAGACCACCTGCTAATTTCCTTTATGCTTGGTATTTCTCTGCCGGAAGATAGTTCTACTAGACGTGGGAATCCTAGATGGTCTACCAGGCGAAATTGAAATAAGGCTAAATTGGCTCTTTATATTTCTACCCTTACGGTTTTTCGTCTAGGATAAAAGTTCCTTTTCAGCTACTTCAGGTTGGATCTAAATTTTAAATGATAAGAATTTTCAGAACAAATATTATTTAGATATTAAATTATGCATGACGGAGGCTGAGAGGGTGGCTGTTCCCGAAGAACGTGTTAAATTTAATACGCGGAAGCTTGAATGGTCATGGAATCCGGGTCTAAAATCAGTCATAATAAAAATCAGTTAAAAAAGTCAAATTTTGGCTACGTATTTGGGTTTTGCTTGCGAACGACCAGGTAGCAGCGTAGCATTTCAGCTTAAAAAGACAACTAAATTAGAGTATAAAAAGTATTTACGGTCTGCAACATCTAAAATTTGCAATTTCCCGTCAAGTAATTTAGATTGGAAAAAAGGGGTAAAATCAGATAAAAATCGATGACTCTTCGTCAACAAGTAGCACAATTAGTCCTGCTGCTTGGTGCAAATATTACGACCAGATTTTTGAAACTATAAACCATTTTGTTCACGCTAATTTTATGAGGTTTCGTATTTCTGCGCTTCCCCTATCACTCCACCAGAACCAGATCCTATCAGTTAATTTAGTTTCGGCGGCACAAGCTATAAAGAAGCTTAAGTCTAACTCTATTGATTTTGATGGTATAAGTGCCAAACAACTAAATGTTGATTGTCCAGCTCTAGTCCAACATATACAACTTCTGTTTCAAATGTGCTTATTCACCTTCACAATTTAGGATCTGTTTTCTTTCTGCAAAAGCTATAGTCAAACAGTTCCTAAATTGTTCAATAGCCCACCACCCCCCGATTTTTTTCGGTGAGCCACTCATAAGAAATATCTTTGTGCCTGACGGCATATCCCTGTACAGAATTGACATATTTTCATATATTATAATTTCTCTTTCTTATTCCTAGAGACTTCATATAGTGGCAGTAAAATGAAATAGCTTGTTTCGAGAATTACTCCTTTTATATAAGCTTGATAAAAATAGTATAAACTTTTTCATGGGTATTACCTTGTAAAATGTTAATTCAAAGCCAGGTAAAAAGTGAACTTTAAATGTAATTAAGAATATTGTATTATTCAGTAAGACAACAAGAAGGTTCTAGCTTCTATTTCTCCTTCGAGGGGTTTGACCATGGATAAGAAGAGTTTGAGTCTGTTGAAATCATAGATGATGAGTATCGTCTTATGCTCGGGGTAAAATACGAGTTTTTCTTGAAAATCCTTAAATTTTTTTAAATTTAATTAAAAAAAAATTCTAATTTTTTTTCCATTAGCCATGGCTCTTAACTCTTTTACTCTAAGGCCACCAACTTGATTGTAATTCTAAAATCGATCTGTTTTAAATTAACTTAAAGATGTAAATCCACTAGAGGCGAGAAAGAAAAAATGACAACAAATAAATTGGTTTGTCAATGGACTTCTATCTATTAAATGAAGGATATTATCTTACCTCAGGAATGTTTGGATTTCATAGTTAAAATTATGTTATGAAAGAGAGAGAAAAAGAAGAGGTAAAAAGTAAAACATCGGAAATAAACACATCAGTTAAATTATATTTGAGACAAAATTAATATTTTAAAATAACTTTTTGAACGAAATTGAATATTTAAATATAATTTTAAATAAAACTAAAATTTATAACTGAAATTAATTTCAAAAATATCATTTTTTTTCTTGATTCCATGTGAGGCACTAAAACTTTAAAAACAGAAACATTTTTTTTTAATTTAAAAGTTTGAAGTATTTATTTACGAACATTAACGAGCCCTAGGAAAAATGTATTTACTTAAATTAACGACATTGTTTTATTTGAGAAATTTTAAATTGTAACAAATCACTCACCCAAAATTCATGTGTCCAAAATGTCCATGAGACAAATCACAGACATATCACCTAGAAGGAAATGTCTCCTCCATACGATGATGCTGACTAGCTGACAAGCGATCTAGATCTGTGTTTTCACAGTTTAGAGCAACTGCAAAAAGTTGCCATGAGAGCCTATCTGGTGTTGGTTATGACCCAGAGAACATAGATTGGTAAAATCTATTCTCAGTCTTGTCAGGAGTTGCTTTAGATAATATATAAATTTCGATCAAAAATGTTCATAATTTTGAAGTTTTTTACGTATTTTAAAGATATCTGGAAGGGTTAGTTTTATTCTGTGAAATAACTCATTAGACGGACCCAGAACCTTTTTCAGGTATTTCACTTGGGTTAATTTAAAACCAACATTTTTGAGACACAGTAAGAATTCCTTATATAAAGTAAAGTATACTACATAAGATGAAATATTGGTAGACGGACGAGAAGGTCCTCCCAGTGGAGAGGGACATAGACAGGAATATGTTAGTGTAAGTATACGCAAGTCTCTCACATTTTGGACCCATAAATGCTTATTAATTTAGGGTTATAGATTTGATATTTTTGATCTTATTTGGATCTTGTCTAATAGCTTTGACATGCGGTTTAATTTGATGCGACGTAAAAAAATCAATAAAATTCTATTAATTTGAGTTTTACTTTCAAAGTATAGCTCCAAAGATGTTAAACACTCTTTGTCACGGACCATTTGAAAGCCCCCTCTCTAAATTGATATTTCAAAGCTTGCACCTAGGGTTGCTTATTCCCCAACAATCGTTTGGCTGTCCTAGCCAACCTCGGTGAAGCCTTAAAACCGTCCCTTACGATTTAGTACTGCTGCTCTTAATTTAAAGAAATGGTTGGATTCACTAGCAAAGAGGTAAGAGGTGCCTCAACAACCAAATTCAAAAATGGATACTTGGAAATTGATAAGTAATAATATATGAGATGGGTAGCAAAGGAAATTGAAACTTTCGAGATAAGAAATGATGCTCAAAAGCTGTACCCACTCTAAAGGAAAGAGACTGAAAACTCATTGCTGATAAGATGTTGAGAACCGAACGATGCTGAACTGACTAAGCCTGTTCAGTCTGTAAACACTACAAACGAATCGTTCCTTGCCCTCAGCCTCACCTACTTCTCCCCATCTTTTAGCATCCTGGGCCTTTAAGAACATATCGTCCCCTGAGAGCGGTTTTGTCTTAACTAAGGTTTTCAAAATTCCAAGAAAAACGACTTTGAAAATTTTACCGTTGCCAGAACTTACACGGTGCAACCGATTTTCTTCGCAAATACCTCAAAAAAGAAGAAAAAATAGCTAAGAAGGTCTCCCGAATATGAGATGGAAAAGGCGAAGTTTTCATTGTCATAACTTGAAATGAAATACAGATACGACAATCCGACCTTGGCGAAATTTTAGTAAACTTAGATACGACAAAACGGTGAGGACTGCCTATTCTTTTCACCAAGAAGATACGACAAACGAGTTCTGATGTAGCAATACTCTTTCAGAAAGTAAAAAATTAAAAAAACGTCAGAAACGTTCATTTTTTGTAGAGTTCCTTTGCTGGCCGCCGTTTTGCTTCAATGGATTTCTCCTCTGGACATGGATCTCGCACAGACAGATAGACTTCCAAATCTCCCTTGGCCTTATAGTACTGTTCAATCTTGGATACAAAATACTTCTGGTCTTGGTTGGAGATGAACTTCAGGAGATACTTGACATCTTTGATTTTCGCATCAGGTAGATCAATATTTTTCCCAAAAAGTTTGGGCAAAACATATCATAAATTTGACGCATAAAATGTAAGTTTTTTTTTGACATTACTAATTTGAAAATAAAATAAAAGAATTTCTTTTTTAATTTCACATGAAACTTGTGTCAAATTACGATAATAATACAACAAACATATATTATTGTCCGGACTACCCCCCCCCCCCCCCAGAGCACAGGGGCAAGGGTTTTACGTTATGTCCTGGGGCATAGAAGGTTTTTACAGATCATATGGTCGTATAAACTTTGGATCGAATGCGGCTCGTTTGATTTGAAGTCGAAAGTTTTAGTGCACTCTTTTAAGAGCCAAAAGTGAATAGAGGGCAACCATCAATCCATCTTAGCCTATCAATCCTAAAACATGTGATCAAAATTCTAAGAGAGCTAGTTTTCTTAGCATTGTTTAAAGGCCCAGTAGTTATGTCTTTGGGGAGTTAAACCTCCCCGGAGTCCTCAAGACAAGGGCAGTTATCTATTCCCATTTTGAAAATTTGCCGTGGGGAGGGAAAAGTTTCTGAGGTGGACTGTTTTGGAGAAATTTTAGACCCGGGGATTTGACAAAATTCCTGTGCAAAATTCTTTTAATTTGTATTACTTTTTCTTTGCCAACTCAATTTTGCATTTGAAGATGTTCTGAGGGAATTGCCCGGGGAAATTTTCAGCAGATTTGATTTCCCAGAAAATATTTCCACGGAAGGGGGGATTTCTGGAGTGATTGGAAACCCATCAAAAATTTAGGTCTTTCAAATTAAAGTGAGTTAAATGGAAATTTTCTGGGGAATTTTATTGTTGGAGGGGCTATTTTACGCTGGAGAAACTTTCACGGAGTAATTTCCCATGAGGGGAAGAATTTTTTCATGGAGGGGGAGCCGGATAAAAAATCTTCATGGAGGTGTGAAGCTAAACTAAACTAAAACTGTGTGCTTGCTATTTATCAAAATGGTGCAAAAGGATGCTATTAAAACTCAGGACGTGAAACTCTTAAGGTTACTACTAATGCTAATGCCACAGCTAAAGCTATAACTAAGTACTAGTTGCAATCTGTTTGTCCAAAGGGTAGGCCAGGAACGCTAAAAGGGCAACTCTCAGGGTTGAATCAACCCTGAGACACACATCAACCCTGAGACAATCAAGACACACAGGTTAAATCAAGAGACCCGAATTGGGAGAATAGATTGGAAATTTATAATTTGGGCTATACATTTACACATTAGGAGGGGGATTGGGGGTAAAGTATAGCGGATCTGTATACAAAATGTGTTACCTAGAATTATTCTGACATTTATGAAGTATGATTGTTTTTTTACTTCACTTCTTGTATGTGGTCGCTATAATTTAATTTTTGGATGTGGTCACTATAATTAATAAGTACCTAGATTTGTTCTAAGACAATAAATTTACATTGTTTTAAAATTTAATAAAAAATATTTTTTCAGCTAAAAGTGAGGAGTGACATTAAAAATTAAAAGTAACACCTCCAAAACGAAAATAAAACTAAAAGGGGAGTACCTATTCCTCATCCCTCAGTTTTTACGCTGAAGTTTGAGTTTTTGTCCCAATTATTTGAGAACGAATCCTGAATCATAAAAGCTGATGAATTGTAATAAGAAACTTCTAAAAGAACTAAATAACTTCAGTGTAGCAAAGAAGAAACAAAAGAGTGGGCAGTCCTTCTCATATACGAGATAATTTCTTTTCGTTTTAAATTTAATGTTGCTAAATAATGATTGGTACTTATGTGTTTGCCCGACAACACTCCAGAAGTTTGCTTGGTTTGTCTGAGAAACACCGGTTTACTGTTTACAATCGGTTATATCTTCGTGTCAATGAAAAAAAAATACGATGCTTGTATGTATTAATTAAATATTTATATATAAAGGTGGTTAAGGTGAACTATGTTAGGTATTTAATATAATGCGTTCCGGACGGCCTGCTTTCCATAATTCTTTGTTTTAGTTTCCTTAATTTTTATACCAAATTCTTATATTTTCATTATTTTCTGGTATAATTAGTAAAGATTTACCTAACTTCACTTCTTAAGTATCTCTAATCTAGATTCATAAAGGCCCATTTCTCTAACATCTTGCCTCTGTAAACTGATGGAATATCTGATTAAAAATAGAATCCTTGGGATTGTAATAAAAGCTGAACAGAGAGAACAATTTGGTTTCCTCCCAAATCGGAGCACATCTGACCGCTTAGTTAGACCTGAGGACCAAATAAAACAGGGCTTCAGATACAAGAAAGATATATTTGCGGTTTCCCTAGACATGAAGTCTGCTTTTGACAAAGTTGACCTAGATAAACCTTTAAAGAAAACAGGGGAAATAGGTATACCTGCCAATTGCATAAATTGGATTTCTAGCTTTTTGAGAAATCGTGAGGTTAGGGTAGCTACTAGTGACACATTTTCAGGTAAAAAATGATTTGGGTCGAACCCAAGGGGGAGTTTTAAGTCCTATTCTGTTTGTAATTTATTGCAGTAACTTGGACATGTCCACTGTCCTTGGCTGCAAAGCCTATATAGATGGTGAATAAGTCAAATCCTTTTCTTAGTCAGTTTTCTTACCCTTTGCAAAGACAAAGGGCGTATCACCATAATGTATCATCATATAATATATTTTTTTAAGTAGATTTATAAGTAATTATTTTTATACATGTCCTAGTCCTGTCACCCCAAGAATGTTTGAAGATTTTTGTGTAAAAAAAATATTGCAGTACCTAAAAAATATGAACATTTTCGCCAGTAAATAAATAAAAAAAAGTTAATATCCCACTAAGGGGAAAAACAGTGTCCAACAATGAAAGTCGCATAACTACTTGCAGATACTAACTTGTCAGAACTTCAAATAAAAGGGACAATAAAAATGTTTCGATTAGTTCTCATTGACATTGGTATAAAAATTGTTCAGCAATTGTGCTACTTCTAATGATATTTGGGACAAAGTCAAATTCAGAAACTGCTTATAGGTTATGGTAGAAGCTATATTCTATGATGATAAATTTTGGTGATACGCCCTTTGCTTTTGTTCTAAATTTGTTGATTTATATACATATATATATAGTTTCTCTCTTATTTTTGTATTGTGCTGGAGACGGCCCTTGGACATAGGGCCGAAATATCCACAGAAGTACAGAACGATTTTAAACCTTTGTTGTATTCTAAAAATTCCTATATTCGCAACTCGGCAGATTTGGTTAAAAAACTTAGCAACACAAGTATTTCAGAAAATACAATAGTTAGTAGTTTTGACATTGTTTCCATGTATTCAAATATAGATGTAACTATTTCTGAAGAATTATTAAAAAATAAAATAGAAGAAAATTACCACTTGATCAAGACTTCAGCGACAGGAATTGATTATGAAGTTTTAATGACTCTTGTTAAAATTTGTAATAAGTTTTCTATGTATTTTCAATTTCGCGATTCTTTTTATCAGAAAAAAATGGGTTACCCATGGGGGCACCTTTATCCGGGCTACTAGGAAATATTTACGTCGAAAATCTTGAGAATTGGGCATTGGATTCTCTTTTTTCAAAAACGTCTATTGGGGTCATTATATGGATGACGTAATTTCACTTTTGAATTATGGGGAAGCTGAACTTCGGGGCTTCTTAGATCATCTTACCACTTATGACCAAAATTTGCAGTTCACCATAGAAGTTCGAATTGAAAATAAACTACTGTTTTTATATGTATTAATTATTCGTAATGCTGATAAACTGGATTTTACTATATATCGAAAGCCAACACGAAAAAATAGATGTCTTCACTTTAATTCAAACCACCCCCACAAGTTAAAAGAGCAATTGTAACTTCCCTCATTGATCGTGTCCTGAATATCTGCTCCGATTCGTATATAAATGCAGAAATAAACTTTATCAGAGATATTCTTTTTGTAATGGATACCCCATTCCTTTTGTAAATAAAATAATTAACCGTAGAATAATAATACATTCTTTTAAAATCGAAGAAGATACTTCACAATGTGAGGCTACTGATAAGCCCTCAAATATTGTCTATCTTCCGTATATCCCAAAGATCACAACAAAATTAAAAAATATTTGCACAAAAAATAATCTGTGGCTTCATTTATATTATAAACATTTCAATAGCATCTTTCCAAATAGATGTCATTCGTTTAAACGGAAAGTAAAAATTCTACACCTACTATTCATTTTTGTTTAAATCCTTGATTACTCTTTACCTTAGTGTTATATGCTTTCCAAATTTGATCCATAATCTCTATAGTTTGTTGCATATACTACTTGTTTTCTTACGGCGTTAGTTTAATCGTTTTCTTAAAGCAGTAAAGTATATAGTTTTTTGTTAATGTTCATTTTTGTTGTTTATTTTTTAATAAGAATTTTGCAAACTTCAAGTTTGAGCGGTCACATTAAATTCGCAAAACTGTTGACTGTTGATTCCTTCTTGATTTTCACATTATATTTCCCAATTTAAGATCTGTTTTCTTTCCGCAAAAGCTATAGTTAAACAGTTCCTAAATTGTTCAATAGCCCACTACCCCTCAATTTTTTCGGTGAGCCACTCATAAGAAATATCTTTGTGCCTGACGGCATGTCTCTGTACAGAATTGATATATTTTCACTGATTATAATTTCTCTTTCTTATTTTAAGAGACTTCACATAGAGGCAATAAAATAATATAGCTTGTTTCGAGAATTACTCCTTTTATATAAGCTTTAAAATAATAGTATAAACTTTTTAATTGGTATTACCTTGTAAAATGTTATTTCAAAGCCAAGTAAAAAGTGAACTTTAAATGTAATTAAGAATATTGAATTTTTCAATAAGACAACAAGACGATTTTAGCTTCTATTTCTCGTTCGAAGGGTTTGACCATGGATAATAAGAGTTTGAGTCTGTTGAAATCATAGATGATGAGTTTCGTCTTATGTTCAGGGTAAAGTGCGAGTTTTTTCTTGAAAATACTTAATTTTTTTTATTACCCTGATGCTTAAAAAGAAAAAGTCTTTTGGCAGCCTTAATCAGGCTGCCAAACTCAGACCATCAGTCTGGGGTTTTTTCAATTAGCCATGGCTCCTAACTCTTTTACTCTAAGGCCACCTACTTGATTGTAATTCTAAAATCTATCTGCATTAAATTCGCTCTATGATGTAAATCCATTAGAGGCGAGAAAGAGAAAATGACAACAAATAAATTGGTTTGTCAATGGACTTCTATCAATTAAATGAAGGATATTAACTTAATTCAGGAATGTTTGGATTTCATAGTTTAAATTATTTTATGAAAGAGAAAGAAAAAGAAAAGGTAAAAAGAATAACAACGGAAATAAACACATCAATTAAATTATATTTAAGACAAAATTAATATTTAAAAATAACTTTTTGAACGAAATTGAAGATTAAAATATAATTTTAAATAAAACTAAAATTTAATACTAAAATTAAATTCAAAAACATTATTTTTTTCTTGATTCCATGTGAGGCAATAAAACTTTGAAAACTTTTAATTTGACTTTTATTTGAGAAATTTCAAATTATAACAAATTACTCACCCCAAATTCATCTGTCCAAAATAACCATGAGACAAATCACAGACATACCACCTAGAAAGAAATGTCTTCTCCATACGATGATGCTAACTAGCTGACAAGCGATATAGATCTGCGTTCTCACAGTTTAGAGCAACCGTCAGAAGTTGCCCTGATAGCCTATCTGGTGTTGGTTATGACCCGGAGAAAACATAGATTTGGTAAATCTATTGTCAGTGTTGTCAGGAGTTGCTTTAGAAAATATATAAATATCAAACAAAAATGTTCATAATTTTGAAGTTTTTTACTTATTTTAAAGACATCTTGAAGGGTTAGTTTTGTTCTATGAAATAACTCATTAGACAGACCCAAAACCTTTCTCAGATATTTCACTTGGGGCAATTTAAAACCAACGTTTTTGAAACATAGTGACAACTCCTAAGTAAAGTATACTACATAAGAAGAAATATTGGTAGACGGATCAGAAGGTCCTCCCAGTGGAGAGGGACATGGACAGGAATATGTTAGTGTAAGAATGCGCAAGTGTCTCACATTTTGGACCCATAAATGCTTATGAAATCGGGGTTATAGATTTTATATTTATTGATCTTATTTGAATCTTGTCTTATAGCTTTGGCATGTGGTTGAATTTGATTTGACGTAAAAAAATCAATAAAATTCTATAAATTCGAGTTTTACTTTCAGAGTACAGCTCCGAAGATGTTAAACACTCTTTTTCACGAACCTTTTGAAAGCCCCCTCTCCAAATTGATATTTCAAAGCTTGCACCTATGGCTGCTTATTCCCCAACAAACATTTTGCTGTCCTAGCCAACCTAAGTGAAGTTTCAAAACCATCCCATACGATTTAGTACTGCTGCTCTGAATTTAAAGAAATGGTTAGATCCACTAGCAAAGAGGTCAGAGGTACCTCAACAGCCAAATTCAAAAATGGATACTTGGAAATGGATAAGTAATAATATTTGAGATGAGTAGCAAAGGAAATTGAAACTTTCGAGATAAGAAATGATGCCTAAAAGCTGTACCATTTCAAGAAAGCAAAAAGAACATCCCACATCAAAGGAAAGAGACTGAAAACTCAGTGCTGATAAGATGTTGAGAACCGAACGATGCTGAACAGACTAAGCCTGTTCAGTCTGCAAACACTACAAACGTATCATTTCTTGCCTCCAGCGTCACCTACTTCTCCCAATCTCCTAAGCACCCAGGGCCTTGAAGAACATATGGTGTAATTAATGTGGAACATGCGACTCGAGTGGTGAATTGCCTAGCAGATTCAGGGCTACCTGAAGAGTTGCCTGTCCGTTTTGGGTTTAATCTTAAAATTGGATAAAACAGTGAATGAGATAGAAGTCAAAATTGCTCACACTTTGCTCACAACTCGCTAATTCTTTGCGTGTTTTTTCTCGCCACTTTTAATACAATGCTATTATTTTAATTTAAAACAATATGAAGGTTGGAGGGGGGAGGTAGAGTAAAATTTGTCTTCGTTTCCTTTTAAAACAAGATTTGCTTTTTATTTTCATTTGACACGTTTTCTCTGTAGTTTCAGAATATATATTTTCCCTACATATTCAAAATGCGAGGTAACAATAAAGGTACCAAAACAAAAACAAGAGCGTCTTCACATTCTCTGTATGTCTGTGTATACTCTGATATAATTTTAATAGACCCTAATTACCGTCGTGATTTTTTTTTTAATATTGAATCCACTGATGGATTACTGTCTTTTCTGAAGTGATTGAAACTTTTCTCCCCAATTTAAAGAGTCGGTTTTCTTAATAATCAATAGCCTAGAATCTATTTTATCCATCTATCGAATTATATTTTCAAAATTTGTTTTGGATTTTTTTTAGATTAAAATCTTATGAATCATAAGAAAATTCAAATTAATATAATAAATCTGACGCATAAAATGTAGGGTTTTGTTGACATTACTAATTTGAAATTTTTTTTTAATTTCACATGAAACTTGTGTCAAATTACGATAATAATACAACAAACATATATTATTGTCCGGATTGACCCACCCCCCGAGCACACGGGCAAGGGTTGTACGTTATGTCTTGGGGCATAGAAGGTTTTTACAGATCATGTGGTCGTAAGAAACTTCGGATCGGATGCGCCTCGTTTGAATGGAAGTGAAAGTTCTAGTGCGCCCTTTTAAGATTCAAAAGTGGATGGAGGGCGACCAGCATTCCACCTTTCCCTATTATTCCCAAAACACAAGTGATCACATTCTAAGAGAACTATTTTGCTCAGCATTGTTTAAAGGTCCAGTAGATATGTCTTTGGGGAGTTCAACCTCCCCACAGTCCTCAAGACAATGGCAGTTGTCTATTCCTATTTCGAAAATTTGCCGTGGGGAGGCAAGTTTGGCGAGTAATTTGTATTACTTTCTCTTAGCCAACTCAATTTTACATTTGAAGATGTTCTGAGGGAATTGCCCAGGGGAATTTTCAGCAGGCTAGATTTCCCAGAAAATATTTCTACAGAAAAGGATTTCTGGAGTGATCGGAAAACCATCAGAAATTTGTCTTTCAAATTACAGCGGGTTAAACGGAAATTTTCAGTGGAATTTTATGGTTGGAGGGGTTATTTTACGCTGGAGAAACTTTTACGGAGGAATTTCCAATGAGGAAGGAATTTTTCATGGAGGGGGAGCCGGATAAAAATATTGAGGGAGGTGTTAAGCTAAACTAAACTAAAACCGTTTGCTTGCTGTTTATCAAAAGGGTGCAAAAGGATGCTATTAAAACTCAGGACGTGAAACTCTTAAGGTTACTACTAATGCTAATGCCACAACTAAAACTATAACTAAGTACTAGTTGCTATCCGGTTGTCCAAAGGGTAGGCCAGGAACGCTAAAAGGGAAACTCTCCCTTATAGGTGGAAATATATAATTTGGGCTATACATTTGCACAATCGGAGGGGGATCTGGGGTAAAGTATAGCGGGTCTGTATGAAACTTGTGTCAGCTAGAATTATTCTGACATTTATGAAGTATAACTGTTTTCTGACTTCACTTCTTGTGCTTGGTCGCTATAATTTACTTTTTGGATGTGGTTGCTATAATTATAAAGTACTTAGATTTGTTCTAAGACAATAAATTTACACTGTTTTAAAATTTAATAAAAAAAAATATTTTTTCAGCTAAAAGTGAGGATTGACATTAAAACTTAAAATGAACACCTCCAAAAAGAAAACTAAAAAAAAAAGGGGACTATCTCTTCCTCATCCCTCAGTTTTAACGCTGAAGTTTGAGCTTTTGTCCCAATTATTTGATAACGTCTCCTGAATCACAAAAGCTGTTGAATTGTAATAAGAAACTTCTAAAAGAACAGAAAAACTTCAGTGTAGCAAAGAAGAAACAGAAAAGAGGGCAGTCCTTCTCATATACGAGATAATTTCGTTCGTTTTAAATTTAATATTGCTAGATAATTTTGCTAAATAATGATTGGTACTTACGTGTTAGCACGACAAAACTCAAGAAGTTTGCTCTGTTTGTTTGAGAAAAACCAGGTTTACTGTTTACAATCGGTTATATATTCGTCCCAATAAAAAAAAACTACGGTGCTTGTATGTTTTAATTACATATTTATATATAAAGGTGTTTAAGGTGAACTATGTTAGGTATTTAATATAATGCGTTTCGGGTGGCCTGCTTTCCATAATTCTTTGTTGTAGTTTCCTTAATTTTTATACCAAAGTCTTATATTTTCATTTTTTCTGGTATAATTCGTAAAGATTGACCTAACTTTACTTCCTAAGTATCTCTAATCTAGATTCATATAGGCCTATTTCTCTAACATCTGCCCAAATCAGTGCACAACTGACTGCTTAGTTAGACCTGAGGACCAAATAAAACAGTGCTTCAGATACAAGAAAGATATATTTGCGGTTTCCTTAGACATGAAGTCTGCTTTTGACCAAGTTGACCTGGATAAACTTTTAAAGAAAACAGAGGAAATAGGTATACCTGCCAATTGCATAAATTAGATTTCTAGCTATTTGAGAAATCGTGAGGTTAGGGTAGCTACTAGTGGGTATAGTACAAATTTTCAGGTTAAAAATGATTTGGGTCGAACCCAAGGGGGAGTTTTAAGTCCTATTCTGTTTGTAATTTATTGCAGTAACTTGGACATGTCCACTGTCCTTGGCTGCAAAGCCTATATATATATGCTAACTAAGTTAAATCCTTTTCCTAGTCAGTTTTCTTACCCTTTGCAAAAGCAAAGGGTGCATCATGTACCATAATGTATCATCATATAATATAGCTACTGCCATAACTTATATTTGGGGGCATGGATGAGGGGAGAGTTTAAATTAAAAAGAAATATTTTTTTAAGTAATTATGCATGTCCACGTCCTCTCATCCGAAGAATGTTTGAAGACTTTTGTGTAAAAAAGACATCGCTTACATAAGAAATATGAACATTTTCGCCACTTAAAAAATAATAAAAAATAAATAAATAAAAAATATTAATGTCCCAATAAGGGGAAAAACAGTATCCAACTATGAAAGTCGCATAATTTGAATATGCTACAGTATCAGAACTTCAAATAAAAGGGACAATAAAAATGTTTGGATTAGTTCTCATTGACATTGGTATAAAAATTGTTCAGCAATTGTGCTACTTCTAATGATATTGGGGACAAAGTCAAATTCAGAAACTGCTTATAGGTTATGGTAGTAGCAATATTCTATGATAATAAATTATTGTGATACGCCATTTGCTTTTGCAACTTCTAGGTAAAAAATCTGACAAAAATGCTTATGGTTGGATGATTGGACTTTTTTGGAGTTACAGCTAGGATTTAATTTCCATTGCTTGTATTACTTTTGGCTTTCAACTATTTTGATTATTTTTCATTTGTTTTTCAGGCTTATAGCATTGGAACTTATAAGCCAAAATGGCTTTCTCGGGCATGGGCTCAAAGGCCCCAACTCGCCCTGTAAATAAGGTTCAATTTAGTATTTTGAGCCATGATGAAATAAAGAGGATCTCTGTCACTGAAGGGGGCATTACACATTTAGAGGCTATGGAAGGTAATTACAGTAAACAATCATTCATTGTGTGTGTGTTTTTGTTTCATGATTGATTATGATTAGCTTGGAACAATCTTAAGGATTTTAAAAAAAGGATTTATACATTTTAATTTGAATTTTTATAGAAAATTCCACCACTTATGACTTTTACAATTTAACATTTTAAAACATTTTCTACTTCATACTCGTTCAAATCTGCAGTTATTCTTCTTATTTCAGAATCTAAAATTTATGAAAAAATTTGGCTTGGAGGAGGGGAATAGTATTTGGAATATAACTAATACCTTGTCTAAACGAAATTGCTGAATTGTACCATTTCATGGATTTCTAAGGCTTTATATGGGTCCCATAGTGAAAGTTTGTCATAAGTATAAGGGAGTTTTTCCTTTGAGTGGTGGTCCAGGATCTCAAAACATTAGTCATTATGTGGAAAACCTGAAAGAGGTGCTTCAAACCAACTTTGGGGAACTTTTCCAACCTCTGTAAGTGCAGACGTTTTTTTTTTCATTTGTTGCTTGAATCATGCTTCATATTTGTCTGTATTTCCTTTTTCTTAGAAAAAATTAATCATATCTAAAGCAGAAATAAGCTTTTAACTTGCTAAATTGTTTAAATCTAGAAATTTGGATTGTTTTTGCCTTTCATGCATTACTTTATATTAGACGACAGGTAAGGGAAGTGCAGTTGAATATTTACTTGAATTGCTCAGTTTGGCTGTTCCAACTTGTCTTCAACTTTTAGTTGAAAGAACTTTTTTTTTAATTTAATTTCTGATTATTTTTTAAGTAATGTCAGGAAATCTGGAAACACCTCCGCGCATAAATCCTTCCTGACTACAAATTTGTTCTCTAGACTATTCATTCCTGGTGAAAATTTGCCCTGGACAATTACCCTTAACGAATTTACACATAGAATTGAGTCGGCAATGAGAAACCAGGATATAAGAACAATTTCACATAAGAGTTTAGGTGAATTCCCCTAGTTTAAAATTTTTACTGACAAATTCACCCCATAGAAACTTCCCTCTCCATGGAACATTATCCTCGTGGCAAATTACATTAGCAAGAAATGCATCCCAATCCCCCATCTCCTCCCCCCAAAATATATTCATACTTCCCTATAACAAATAATATGCGTAAAGAATGGACAAATTTTGTAACTTAAAAGACCTTTCCCTGCGGGCTGTGGGGGGTCATGATATCTCCAACAGGGCTTCCGCTTTGACATTGTCGAAAACATATTATCTTAGCCAAAAAAATGAGAAAACAAGAGAACGTTGAAACTTGAAAAACATGAGATTTCGCATAGAATTTTCTTTTGTTTATATTTTGAATCGAGTATTCAACTGGAACCCAAATTTGGAAGCAGATCACTATATCACTCATTTTGATTTATACTCAGCTTTCAAGTAATTGGCACGTATTCTGCGCTCCTAGTAATGTCTGGTTTTTACTCACTGGGGTTTGGTGTTGCACCTACAAGGGAGGTTCTTGGTTCCATCTATTTACCACATCCCACTTACTTCTTACTAGAACCTGACTCCCGAACAAGTTTTGGGGAGTCTACAATGATGAGGAAAAACTAGCCACTGAGCCGGAAAATGATGATTATCCACCACTGATGATCAAACCCTCTTGAAGCCACTCTGAGATTGGAGACATGCACCTAAAGATTCAGATGACAGAGAGTTTTAATTGTCTGTCTTGATGTTTTTTAGAGAGCTGAACAACCTTTCCACCACAACATTTGAAAACGGAAGCGAAAGAAGATACAGCACTACATTCTGAAGGTTCTTAAATCTCAGTGACAAATCTTATCTATAGTAATATATAATATAGTAATATATTATATATAGTAAATATAGTAATTATAACATTGTACCAAAAATTTTGCGAAAATAATCCATGCTGACTTCCCACATACTTTAATCTTTGGTTTTCATAATTGAAGATTGGTATTTGTAAATCTATCGCCTCCTTTATCTTCGTCATTTGCAGTTTAGCTTTGATTTTTTCAATTTCTGGCCAGATGGAAGATTTTGATTCATTACTTTTGGGCTTGTGCTATTTGTGTTGTCCATTAATTTCGGTGACATGCATCTTAAGTTTGGTATAATATAAAAATTAGTTAGCAACTTAGGGTTCTGCTAGTATATGGAGACCGAATGTTAAGTGGGTTCTTATTTCATGTAGAATATTTTTCAAGCCTGAGAGGTCTTCTAAGTCGTAGGACAGGGTTCCTCCTGAGAGTTCAAATAGTTTTAATTCGAACTTACTGACATCGGTAGCTAGGTTTAAGAATGACATTGTAACTATATCAACTGAAATTAGCGTTTACTTGATTTAAAAATCACTCTAACAACTTCTTTTTTTAAATAACTCATGGTGTTGACTGCTTTTGAAATTTTTCGTCTCTATTTTGTTTTTTTATAGTTGGCTATACTCTCTTGTATTTTCTGTATATCTAGCGTGGTATCCATGGCTGCGTTTGGTCTTCACATTTTCTCTTAGTATTTTTAAATATTCTTCAGTGGACAAACCGAATAAGCGAGATGCAAGTTCACCAATGATTTGAATTAGACTTGTTGACCTTATATATTTACTTCTCTGAAAAAATACTTTAAATGTTCGCGTTGTGCTTTTCTCAAGTTTTTGTATTTCTTCATTAAACAGTTTGAATAACGCTTCTAACCTTTGCCTGTATTGTCAAAGGAAGGCTTGGTGAATAGATAATTTGAATGCGTTTTCTCTAGCTAAATCTGGGAGAACTTTCGAAATCACTTTTTACTGGTTTGTCAGCCATTACCATTCTTACACAGGTTATTTTACCGTCAATTGTCCAACACTTTCCTAAATTTGTCATTGGAACAATTTTCGTCTCCATCCACGTTTTTCGTGCTACTATAGTCAGTGTCAGCAATTGGGACTGTCAAATTAACTTGTATTCTTCCTTTTTGGAGGATGTTCATACCCATCGAGTGGATCTTACTGGCTATCTTATTGTTATTAGGATTTTCTCATTTTCATCCGGTCTTAGCATGTCAGGTATGATTTCTGCAGTAGTCTCTGAAATTTAAGTATCCAATTCAATTGGTTGTGGGCTGGTATGTGGTATTGTTGTGGTGAAGGTGTCTTTAAAATCTGTTGAGGTTGTATATTTAGTTTTTTAATTTTTAATATTGAGATAAAATAGAATATTGCTTTATAAACAAGTAAACTCTCAAAACATAAAAAACTGCCGAGCTCGTTGTTTTCTGTCAACTAACCTAAATTGTATACAAAAAAAAAAACATAGGCAAAAAAGTACAATATATAAGCATAGCCCACAGCAATGAGCCAGACTGGCTTGTCAAATAAAAATGAGTAAAATAGAATAAAAGTAAGTAACACAAGTAAAATGAATAAAAATAAGTATAGGAATAGAATAATATCATTAGAATGTCAGATAAAAATGAAACATCAAAACTAACACATTAGTAATATTAATGACACATTAGCATGATGCATTACAAATTTGCGCTCCTAGTATTGTCTGGTTTTTACTCACTGGGGTTTGGTGCTGGTTTGGTGTTGCACCTACATGGGAGCTTTATGACGTTGTAACCTTGTGCTTATATCACTATTTGCCATGGAAATAGGAGTATAAAAAGAGGGATATATTAACAGGATAAGCTTGTTTTGGTGTTACTTGGTTGTTTTACATTTGCTTTTTTTTTCATAGGCATGTATTTTGGGGGTGATGCCTGACACGAGGATGCCATGGATATTCTGTGTTAGCCACAACACTTGGCTGGGTAGAGAATTTAAAGTGGCGAGACCCTATAGGCCAGTGTATTCTCCTGATGAACCCTTGTGTTGGGTTGTTGCCTCTGAATTATTTGCATTTATTATTTTTTCTATTGTTTGGTAAATGACGACTTATACTTATTGACGACATGACTGCCTGTCCATGGATTATTCTTTATGGTTGATTGTGTTTGGCTATGCTGTTTGACCTGTGACTATATTGATGAGTAGGGTTAAGGCCTCATTCAAGTGCTGGTCTATATTAATCACTAATTTAGGAAAACAGTCTTCCTTTTCTCCTTCTGTCTTGTGCTGTTGCATTGGTGATTTCTCTTTTCATAATATATATATATATATATATATATATATATATATATATATATATATATATATATATATATATATATATATATATATATATATATATATATATATATATATATATATATATATGTGTATATGTATTTATAGTTTCTATTATATATATTATATACAAAGCTCCAATAATAATAGAAACTAATTCATAGAAGTAAATTTGTATAAAGAAAGAAAATATAATCCTTAGAAACTTGTCACAGGAATTTATTTCAATAATTGTCGCACCTTCATTTATTATTATTATTTTATCTACATTTTAACTTCGTTAAAAAACTAAGCAAAGTCAAAGAGATATAAATACTAATAATTAAATATTTACATTTTAACTATATGTCATTTATTGAAATAACTTCATTAGATATATTGCTGAATTTTCTTTATTTCTCTACAGTCAATTATATCTTTAACTACACTATAATTTTTTCACATATGACTAATTATGCATCAATTGCCATAAGAAAAATAAAACCTATTTATTAAAAACTGTGTTTTTATATGTTATTAACTATTTTGATTTAATTTATCAAATATTGTACTAATTTAATAGCATTTGGCTCTGAGTAACTGACAATTTATTTAAGTCGATATTTACTCTAATTCTCATTGTAACATCGTTCCTTGCAATTGTCTCTAGTTCCTTTAATACTTCAGTTTCATTGTCCAATTTGACAAAGTTCATAACTTTATTTTGTAAGTGATTACCAAATTCCATTTTGTCCATCTAGAATATATCATTAGCATAAATTAAACAGTAGGTTTGGAAAATTCAAAAGATTTATAATTTAAAATACTGTAACCAGAATTAATGAATAATAACTCATATCATATATTTAAAAAAAAAACACTCGGATAATTATATCATGAAATAATATCATTGAACAAGTATAAATATTAACGGAAAGATATTTAATACTAATCAGAGCACTGAGTGTGTTCTTTCAGGTACAGTTAACATAGCTCCAAATGGGTACCGTGATGAATAATTAACGGGGAGGGGCAGAAGCTGTCTGATTATTTACTACCAACCACAGTTTTGACTCTCAGCCACTCATTAGATTTTCTTTCTCATCGTCCATAGTCTACTTATAATATTAAATGCATACAATTTTTTAAATACTAGCATCACATTCTGTCCATTTTTGGAATTGTATAATCTTAAACATTAACAAACAATACGATAGGTTACAGTGACCTTATATTATTAGAGAGGGATATTGGATATGTAACGCTAATGCTTCTCGTGTTTTCAAATACACAATACAATTGCCCCAATAATAACCTATGTAAGTCATTGGCATATTATGTTTCATTTTTATTAAAACTAAAATTCAATCACTAAATAAATCTCTATTTTTTTTAGTTATAATGTTTGACTGAAAGACTGGAACAATATGAAGGTAATATGTTAACAGACTTATACAACATGTTTACAGTAGTATCTTGAAAACAAATAATTTATTCATTCCCAAATCTATGGCAAAATTATTTTAAGTAGAGCAAATGTTTTCTAAAATAAAATAAATGGCACATTTGAAACATTATACAAAAAAATTGGGGATTATCGATTACATTGTTTCAAATTATAAATCTCAAATCAATAATGAAAAGAGAAATCATCAGTGCAACAGCACAAACACGTTTAAAAAAAAGGACAGAAGGAGAAAAGGATGACTGTTTTCCTACATTAGTGATTAATATACATCAGCACTTGAATGAGGCCTTAACCCTACTCATCCATACAATCACACAGGTCAAACAGCATAGCCATACACAATCCACCATAAAGATTAATCCATGGACAGGCAGTCGTGTCGTCAGTAAGTGTAAGTCGTAATTTAACAAACATTAAAAAAAAAGAAAAAAAGAGAAGAGGCAAATAATTCATAGGCAACAACCCAACACAAGGGCTCATCAGGAGAATACACACTTGCCTATAGGGTTTCGGCACTTTAAAATCGGTACTTAAGATCAAATTAGATATTAAATTCAACCGCTTAATAGATCTATATTATTATTTTTTGGTTGTTATAATATTTGAGTGAGTAACTTAATCATTAGGAAGGTAATATGCTACCAGATCAGATTAATATAATTACAATTAGAACTTGGAAATGAATGATTCATCCTTTTGCAAGTCAGTAATAAAATAATTTGGTGAAACGTATTTTATTACAAGAAAAAATAACATTACAGACTTGGCATACTGCGTAAATAATTTTTTTTTTAATTATATCAATTGAATAGTTCAAGACTAAAATTTGAACTTTTTAAGATAACGCAACACTTAATTCAGCAATTTCGTTCGGAAACTAATTAATTTCTTTTCCAATTTCTTACTGCTTGAAGCAGAAATGTTTTCGTAGGGATTAATAATATGTATGAATAATTACGCTAATTCATATCATTCTTAAATTAAATTTTTCTGAATATGTATAAGTTTTTAAATAGTAAATAATTATTTTCAAAATCAGGATTTAAACATTCGGAACTACAACATTTTTAGAAAAACAGTTTAATGTTTACCTTTTTCTCTTCTAATCGGCCAAAACTATTTGCTTGAGACAAGGCCAAAATCTCATCAATCATACTTCTTTGGCCAGATGGAAGATAATCGTCCATTACCAGTAAATTCATATCTCCGTTGGAAGCATCCTACAAATTATAACAAATTGATTTGCTACTTTAAGGATACGACAATCCTTCTACAAAATGCTTAATCATGCGTTTTGTCCTATAGGAATTCTTCTAAGGGGAGAAGGGTCTCGGGTCTCCAGTTATTTATTTTTTTAGAAATATTAAATTTTAATTTTATAAAATTATTCCCAATTAGAATGTGATACCCATTCTTGTAGCTCGCAAAATCATGGGATACTTTCTATAGGTTTTGGATTTGGGAGTTACTTTACTCGTATTATTAAAAAATTTTACTTTTCCTACATAGTATTAACCATTATACAAATATAACCATTAAATGTTAAACAAACTAGGTCAAAGTCCCGACCCCATCAAAAAGTGACGTTATTAAACAATTTTTACTTAATAATATACAGAACAATCGTAGCTGTCGGATTTTGCATGCAGTCCAGCTATACTTTTCCCCAAACTCCCCTAAGGTGCAATATATAACTCTTATTTTTTATTTTCTTTGTATTCGCACATTGCACCTCTCTTACAGATTTACCTGTTAATTGATTCAACTGTGATGAAACAAAGATTAAACATAATTTAAGGGTCTCAACATTTATTGACAATATATAAAATGATCAACATATATATTATATAATTTATTTTTAAATAAATTACTTTAATTATATTTAACATAATTAAACAATATATATGATTTAAAGGACAAAATCAAACATTGAACGGGCAATCGTATGATTTGAGGCCAAGAATAAACCAACGTAGTATTAACTTTTACTTGGGGTACCTTAAATAAATAGAAGATATAAACACTGCTAAATCAGTTCATAAACTGAATCTATTTGATATAAGTATACTAGGTATTAAAATCATTACCTATTCAAAAAAAACAAATTTATTATATTTTGTTTAGGGAGGAGAAGGGGTTTGTCCAGTTACATAATGTAAAACTGTAAGATTATAAAGAAAATTCTTAGGTATTTACGTATGAGACCAAAAGCAACCCAGAATTCGAATCTGCGAAAAACATGTTTATCTCTCTAAATTCGGTACAGTTCAATTGTCTCAGGGACATGAACTATGAGGTAGGTATTTTTATATTAAATAGTTAATGTATAAAGTTATTATTTCAATTAGGTTTTTTGTTGTAGTTTACATTAATTCTTACTACAATTTATATTTCCATCATATCTTATTATATTTCTTTGTGATTTATCTTTATTCACTTTTTGAATGTGTTTGGTGCAATGCGTATCAGCCGCTAAATAAATTGAAAATAGATTACCATTGAATATGGTAGCCATTTTTCTTTTAATTTTCCCCCGAAAAGCACTATCTAAAACTATCAACTTCTATTCTTGAAATGAGTTGAATATGGCTGAGGGCGAAGATCTTTTCTTTCATTCATTCATTCAATTGAGAGTTGTTCAATTTCTGCATTCCATTTGCTACTAATGCTGCCTACAATATGTGGTGGAAACAACTAATAATATATATAAAAGATTTTCTGGACACAAGACAACAGTTTATAATGAAAAAACTAATAACTATCTATTTCAACATTGTAATAATGGTAAATGTTCCATATCAGATATAACTGTCACAATTTTAGAAAATTTAGTTAGAAAATTTAAATAAAGAAGAGAAGAATAATAGACTACGTAAACAGGAGGATTTCTGGATCCATACTCTTAGTACAGCTTATCCTTTTGGGCTAAATGATCGTGTAGCAAAATATGGTGACATGTCTCAGGTTGTTGTTAAATGTATTGATGGTTTTATGGACCATCCTTCTTTTACTTGTCCTACTAAACGTAAAAACGATCGAGAGGACATAGGAAAAATAATAGAAAAAATGAATTAGATTTACATATGCTTTCTATAGATCTACGCCAGCTACTTGAATCTTGGGGTATGATTTCTGTAATAAAATGTCTAAATAATTTATCCAAGAGGAATTTAATCTAACTTTTCTGGATTGTTAAGAATAATGCAGCTCTTGAATATAATTTTAAAGTAATATGTGATACAATTTGCATTCTAACTAAAACGAAATTTATTTCAAAAAAGAAAAAGTTTGATAAGATTGGTAATAAGGATAGCAGATTATATTTACCTATTAATTTTACTTGTAAGCAGATTGAAGATATTAATTTACCAGAAATTTTAAATCAGCGGCATGTGAGACAGGCCCTTCCTAGTAATTTGAATTATGATAGTCCAGTTTTAACTTATAAATTTTCAAAAACTATTGGGCAAATTACTTTTAATTATAGTTTAATACTTAAAAGATTAGATAGTGATATAAATTAGAAACCGGTTTGTAATTGTAAGCAACTTAGCCCATTTGTAAATCCTACTTACAAACATGTTATAACAGGGGACTTGTCAATAACAAAGCAAGATGATCTTCAAATTATAATTAATAAAGGGGCTAATTTCCGTCTTTCTCATTATCTGAAACCATCGAGTGTTCTTGATGGCTTGGAAAATGATTTTGATTTATTTATTGATAAGTGGTGTAAGAAAGAGAATAAAAGTAAAGAGAGTTTTCAAAGTTGGAAGAATTTAATTATTTGTAGAATAAGAAATAAAATATATTCTAATTTAAACAAGAGCTAAGAGCTCATATGGCACTTGTGACGAGGTCGGAAGAGCCGAGAGCTCATATGGTACGAGGTCGGAAGAGCCAAGAGCTCATTTGGACGAGGTCAGAAGAGCCGAGAGCTCATATGGTACGAGGTCGGAAGAGCCAAGAGCCAAGAGCTCATTTGGCACTTGTGAGAAGGTCAGAACCTAAAGTTAAACTTTATAGCACAAGATCCTTCTAAATATCAAATTTCATTAAGATCTGGTCACCCTTTCGTAAGTTACAAATACCTCAATTTTCAAAATTACCTCCCCCCTCCCAATTCCACCAAAGAGAGCAGATCCGGTCCAGTTATGTCAGTCACGTATCTTGGACAGGTTTCTATTCTTCCCATCCAGTTTCATCCTGATCTCACCGCTTTAAGTATTTTCTAAGATTTCCGGTCCCCCCAACTGCCCCCCCCCCAATTACGTTTGATCCGGTTGAGATTTAAAATAAGATATCAGAGTTACGAGGTCCTTCTAAATATGAAGTTTCATGAAGATCCGATCACTCCTTCGTAAGTTAAAAATACGTTATTTTTCTTATTTTTCAGAATTACCCCCCCCCCCCCGCAATTGAGCGGATCCGTTCCAATTATGTAAATTACGTATGCAAGACTTTTGCTTATTTTTCCAACCAAGTTTCATCCCAATCCCTCCAATCTAAGCGTTTCCCATCATTTTAGGTCTCCCCACCCCAAACTTCCCCCAATGTCACCAGATCCGGTCAGGATTTAAAATAAGAGCTTTGAGCCACGATATCCTTCTAAAAATCAAATTTCATGGAGATCCAATCACCCGTTCGTAAGTTAAAAATACCTCATTTTTTCTAATTTTTCAGAATTAACCCCCCCCCCCCCCCAACTAACCAAAAGAGAGCGGATCCGTTCCGTTTATGTCAATCATCTATCTAGGACTTGTGTTTATTTTTCCCACCATGTTTCATCCCGATCCCTCCACTCTAAGTGTTTTCCAAGTTTTAGGTTCCCCCTCCCAACTCCCCGCCCCCATCACAAGATCTGGTCGGGATTTAAAATAAGAGCTCTAAGACACGATATCCTTCTAAACATCAAATTTCATTGAGATCCGATCACCCGTTCGCAAGTTGAAAATACCTCATTTTTCTAATTTTTAAGACTTACTCCCCCCCCCCAACTACCCCAAAGAGAACAAATAAGTTCCGATTATGTCAATCATGTATCTAGGACTTGCGCTTATTTTTCCCATCAAGTTTCATCCCGATCCCTCTACTCTAAGTGTTTTCCAAGATTTTAGGTTTCCCCCCTCCAACTCCCCCCAATGTCATCAGACCCAGTCGGGATTTAAAATAAGAGCTCTGAGACACAATATCATTCAAAACATCAAATTTCATTAAGATCCAATCACCCGCTCATAAGTTAAAAATACTTCATTTTTTCTATTTTTCCGAATTAACCGGCCCCTACTCCCCCCCCCAGATGGTCAAATCGGGAAAACGACTATTTCTAATTTAATCTGGTCCGGTCCGTGATACGCTTGCCAAATTTCATCATCCTAGCTTACCTGGAAGTGCCTAAAGTAGCAAAACCGGGACTTTAGGTTTCCCCCCTCCGACTCCCCCCAATGTCATCAGATCCGGTCGGGATTTAAAATAAGAGCTCTAAGACACAATATCATTCCAAACATGAAATTTCATTAAGATCCAAATACCTGCTGATAAGTTAAAAATACTTCATTTTTTCTATTTTTTGCGAATTAACCGGGCCCCCACTCCCCCCCAGATGGTCAAATCGGGAAAACGACTATTTCTAATTTAATCTGGTGCGGTCCCTGATACGCTTGCCAAATTTCATCGTCCTAGCTTACCTGGAAGTGCCTAAAGTAGCAAAACCGGGACAGACCGACAGACCGACAGACAGACCGACAGAATTGGCAACTGCTATATGTCACTTGGTTAATACCAAGTGCCATAAAAATAGTAACACTAAATCATTATTTTATAATGCGAAGATTAAACAAGCAATTGCTAATCTACAGAATGAATTTGTAATTGTGCCAGTGGATAAAGCTAATAATAATTTTGCCATAATTTGTCAGAAGCTGTATTGTGATATCTTAAAAAGGGAGTTATGCACAACTAATGTTTATGAAAAGGTCAATTTAAATGATGAGAATTTAATTGAAAAGTCTGAAGAAATACTTTTTAAAAATTTTAATATTAAAATAAATGACAATGATAAAAAGTTCCCTTTCCTATATTCGGAGAATTGTTCAATTTCTGCATTACATTTACATATAACAAATTTCTAACTCTTTCGCTTTCTGTTACTATGCCTTTCAAAATTAATTCTGCAAATACTGCGCACTTCAGTTACTGAGAAAGTCTTTCGGTAGAGAAATTTCATGTGGGAAAATGAAATTATCGTCGGAGGGGAAGATGGATTTCACAACATTATTATAAACGATTAGCTATTTCTTAAATACATATGTTTTTTTCTCTAAGTAAGGTGTAACATTAAAAGTTAATACGAAAATAAAAAAATACGTATGCAAGGGGCCTGCCCCTTAAATACGTCAGGACCTCCAGGAATTCGACTTGGGGGTTGGGGAGGGCAGTCAAGTAATTATTTTTATTAATACACATTATAAACTTATAAAATGACTATTACATTGCGATATTCTGTCTATTTTAATAGTTTTATTAAAGTTATTAAAATCCACATTATTAAAATTGCTTACATTTTCAAGCAGTTCTTGATAACGAACTGTAGTAAGGAGCGACCAGCCTCAATAGTAACCAATACTTTAAAAATGGAATTTTGATACCAATACATCGAAAGTATTTCATATTAATGCTAATATTAAATATATAAGTATCATTAACTATGCTTACACATCAAAAGTTACGAGCCTGAGAAAATGCGCCGCATTTTAGAAAATAGTGAAAACACCCCCTAAAATCATAGAATCTTAAAGAGTCACAGAAATCATACCATCAAATTCAACGTATCAGAGAACCCTACTGTAGAAGTTTCAAGCTCATATCTACAAAACTGTGGAATTTTGTATATTTTGCCAAATGACAGATCACGGAGTTGTGTATATTTGTTTGTTTTTTAAATCATCCTACTGCTCTTTTTAAGTGACCAAAAAATGTCGAGTGATATAAAAGTGTTATTAAGTGACCAAAAAAAGTGTTATAAAAATTAGAGTTGTGAGAAAGAGTTTAACGTTAGCATAAAGAGACCGGCGTCGAGGAGGAAACAGCCCCATTTATATACGGAACAAACAATAACATAAAACATAATTAACGGGTGTCAAAACTCATTGACAATATATAAAATGAGCTACATATGTATTATATAATTTTTAACAATACATAATTAAAAAACTATATACATATATTATTGAAAGATAAATTCTAAAATTGAAAGGGCAATCGTAAGATTTGAAGCCAGGGATAAGGCAACGAAGTATTAACTTCTACTTTGGTACCTTAAATAAACGGAAAATATGAACAATGCTACAACAGTTCATAAACTTTATTCATTTTATTTTAAAATTTAGGTTTTTACTATGATAACAGATAAATTTACAATTTTTTGGAACGGATGGGTCGGGGAGTTTTGCCAGTTAAAGAACGTTCAACTCTAATATTATAAAGAAAATTTAAAATTTTTATTTACTATGAAAAGCTCATTAGATATTTTCGTATTAGAGCAGATACAATCCAAAAGCTGAATGTGCGATAACATATGTTTACTTTTCTGTATTAGGTACAGTTCACGTCTCAAAGACATGAATAACAAGGTAGGTATATTTTAATTATATAGTTAATGTACAGAGTTAGTATTTTGATTAGGTTTTTTGTTGTAGTTTCCATTATTTTCTTACTACAATTTATATTTTCATCATATTTTTATATATATTTTTTCCATTAATATTTATTCATTTCTTGAATGTGTTTCGTGTAATACGTCTATGCCACTCAATAAATTGAAAATAAATTACCATTGAATTGAAGGTAGCCATTTTTTTTCACCCGAAGAGGACTATCTTTACTTATTAATGTCTATTCTTGAAATGAGTTGGATGTGGCTGAGGGCGAAGATATTTTCTTTCGTTTATTCATTCAATTGAGAGTTGTTCAATTTATGCATTACGAGTAGATATAACAAATTTTTACCTCTATCGCATTCTGTTACTATGCCTTGCAAAATTAATTCTACAAATACTACGCACTTCAATTATGTGATAGAATCTTTCAGTAGAGAAATATCATGTGGGAAAATGAAATTTTCCTGGGAGTGGGAGATAGGTTTAACAACATTATTTAAAAAACGATCAGTTGTTTCATAAAAATATAGTTTTTTCTTAACTTTACTTAAGGAGTAACATTAAAACTTAATACAAACAGTTAATAATACGTATTCAAAAGGGCTGCCTCTCTTCAAGAGCTCGCTTATACGCTATTTTTTTTATTTAAATATAGTCATTTTATTATTGGAAGAGGTCAATTAGTTGTATGTAGGACTTGATAATCTTTCTTCAAAATTCAAAATCATACGTCAGGCCCTGCAGGAATTCGACTTGGGAGTTGGGGTTACGTGGAGGGATCTTTCTATGGGGGAATTTTGTACGAGGGAAGAGAATTTCCATGAAGAGGGGGGGAGGTGTATTTTCTAGCAATATTTTATAAAAAAAGTGAGAATTTTTTTTTCAACTGAAAGTCATGAGCAGTATTAAAACTTAGATGAACATAAAAGATTAAGTATAAAAGGGGGTTCGTCTCCACCACACTACCTTGCTCTTCACTCTAAAGTATTTTGTTGTTGTTTCGACTAGTTTTTCTACGTCCTTTTTGATTCAGGGATCATTCTTAAACATTTGGTACAAAATTCATGCTTTAGTGTAAAGAGAGAAATATTGACGAAGGGGGCGAACAGCGTCATATACGTACTATATATATATAAATAAGTTGTCTATCTGTTATGTCTGTTACACTTTGTCTGTTAATCGGCTTGCTTGAATAATCAAATATCTTTGAAAAGACAACAGTATGAAAAGAGATTAAATTTCTTAAAGAGTAAAAAACTGGTAATTTCAAAAATCTATCTGTCTATCTATATATATAAAAATTAAGTTGTCTGTCTGTTATGTTGGTTACACTTTGTCTGTTAATTGGCTTGCTTGAATAATCAAATATCATTGAAAAGACAACAGTATTAAAAGAGATTAAATTTCTTAAAGAGTAAAACACTGGTAACTTCAAAAATCTATCTATCTATCTATATATATAAAAATAAGTTGTCTGTGGGTTATGTCTGTTACACTTTGTCTGTTAATCGGCTTGCTTGAATAATCAAATATCTTTGAAAAGACATCAGTATTAAAAGAGATTAAATTTCTTAAAGAATAAAAAACTGGTAACTTCAAAAATCTATCTATTCTCTATATATAAAAATAAGTTGTCTGTCTGTTATGTCTGTTACAGTTTGTCTGTTAATCGGTATCTTTGAAAAGACCTCAGTATGAAAAGAGATTAAATTTCTTAAAGAGTAAAAAACTGGTAATTTCAAAAATCTATCTGTCTATCTATATATATAAAAACAAGTTGTCTGTCTGTTATGTTGGTTACACTTTGTCTGTTAATTGGCTTGCTTGAATAATCAAATATCATTGAAAAGACAACAGTATTAAAAGAGATTAAATTTCTTAAAGAGTAAAACACTGGTAACTTCAAAAATCTATCTATCTATCTATATATATAAAAATAAGTTGTCTGTGGGTTATGTCTGTTACACTTTGTCTGTTAATCGGCTTGCTTGAATAATCAAATATCTTTGAAAAGACAACAGTATTAAAAGAGATTAAATTTCTTAAAGAATAAAAAACTGGTAACTTCAAAAATCTATCTATTCTCTATATATAAAAATAAGTTGTCTGTCTGTTATGTCTGTTACAGTTTGTCTGTTAATCGGCTTGCTTGAATAATCAAATATCTTTGAAAAGACCTCAGTATGAAAAGAGATTAAATTTCTTAAAGAGTAAAAAACTGGTAATTTCAAAAATCTATCTGTCTATCTATATATATAAAAATAAGTTGTCTGTCTCTTATGTTGGTTACACTTTGTCTGTTAATTGGCTTGCTTGAATAATCAAATATCATTGAAAAGACAACAGTATTAAAAGAGATTAAATTTCTTAAAGAGTAAAACACTGGTAACTTCAAAAATCTATCTATCTATCTATATATATAAAAATAAGTTGTCTGTGGGTTATGTCTGTTACACTTTGTCTGTTAATCGGCTTGCTTGAATAATCAAATATCTTTGAAAAGACAACAGTATTAAAAGAGATTAAATTTCTTAAAGAATAAAAAACTGGTAACTTCAAAAATCTATCTATTCTCTATATATAAAAATAAGTTGTCTGTCTGTTATGTCTGTTACAGTTTGTCTGTTAATCGGCTTGCTTGAATAATCAAATATCTTTGAAAAGACCTCAGTATTAAAAGAGATTAAATTTCTTAAAGAGTAAAAAACTGGTAACTTCAAAAATCTATCTATATATATAAAAATAAGTTGTCTGTCTGTTATGTCTGTTACACTTTGTCTGTTAATCGGCTTGCTTGAATAATCAAATATCTTTGAAAAGACCACAGTATTAAAAGAGACTAAATTTCTTAAAGAGTAAAAAACTGGTAACTTCAAAAATCTATATATCTATATATATATAAAAATAAGTTGTCTGTCTGTTATATCTGTTACACTAAGTCTGTTACGCCAGATTATATCTTCTGTATATATAAAAATTAGTTGTATGTATTTTTTAGTTGGGGGTTTAAATGTAAAAACTGGGTATTGCATAATTATTTCGAAATATTTTGACAATAGATTAATGTAATTTGAAAACCTTAAAAAAGATACTTAAAATTTGAGGTTTATTATAAATTGTTGAGCTTTATCAAGCTTGGCACGTGAAGATTTTTTTTACTGTCAATGTTAACCTATAAGCAACACTGATGTCGAATTAGGACAGATTGGCAGTGGTGTGGAAGAAGAAACCGCTTCAACGCCCTATGTATTGTCACACTAATATTTGTCAAACTCTGTCTTGTGCCATACTATTAGTAAGTGGGCCTGACTGCTTTTAAAGGGACAAAACCCCTCCGAATCCCGGTCCGAACCGTTTCTTAGAGATGCAGGTGTATATTACGCTATAGAGTTTTATTTTCTTCAAGACGCATGTGCTTGCTACGTAATAGGAAACGTTTACTTATATAAATGATTTCCTTGGGTTTTTACGTAATATCATGAAAAGAGGAATCACCAATGCAACAGCACAAAAACATAAAAAAAAGACAGAAGGGGAAAAGGAAGACTGTTTTCCTAAATTAGTGATTAATATAGACCAACACTTGAATGAGGCCTTAACCCTACTCATCCATACAATCACATAGGTCAAACAGCATAGCCAAACACAATCAACCATAAAGAATAATCCATGGACAGGCAGGCATGTCGTCAATAAGTATAAGTCGTCATTTACCAAACAATAGAAAAAATAATAAAGACAAATAATTCAGAGGCAACAACCAACACAAGGTTGTTACGTAATAGTTCGTTTACTTATGCAAATTGAAGCAGGTGCTTGTTACGTAATAGGATTTTTTTAATTATGCAAATGCTTTCTTTGGTTGCTACGTAATATGGATTTAGCAAATGTTCTTTTTATTGAGATACAGGAATATGTTAAATGGGTTGTTTTCTTATGCAAATGACTTATTTTAGTGTTACGTAATAGGAGTTGCTAGATTTCAGAGCCCTGCAAAATCAAGATGCAAACAAACATTACATCATAGTTTCTTTGATTGTTTAAAAACATCACAAAAAACCTTCAAGAATCCCTTTCCAAGTAAGAGCATGGTTCAAATTGATCATAACCCAATATTTACATGCTTCACACAAACAAAGCCTTTACCTGTCTGTAAAAAAGGATTTTTCCTCCATTTCTAGGGGCAGAATTGTTATACAGTATAGACTTCCACAGATTTTCTAGGAACAAACGTTATTATTCAGCATGACAAAGAAAGGTGTCCCGCTATTTCCAGGAAACACAACTGGCAATTTATCCTCCATTGCATTTCTAGGAACAAAGGTTTCTTATTCTTCTAGCATGACAAACACAGGGTTTTCCACTAAATCCAGGAACAGAAGTGTCACGTGACCCTCTACTAAATTTCTAAAAACAAAGGCTACTGATTTTTCTATCAGGAGCGGGCAATTTTCTACTGTTTCCGGCGGTATGAAACCGGGAACTAGAATGGAAATTTCATAAGTCTTGTATTATATTTTCAATATATGACTTGATTTTCTAAAAATAGATGCTTCCAGAGAGTTGAAAAAAATTGATTTTCTGCCTATTTGCTGGTAAGTCTCTATGTATATAGTACAACTACTACTTCTATCTTTTTATATCGATAAATATTATTTTCTCTATGCATTCTATTTTCTTTCGTTTACATATATGTTGAGGGTAACTTAAATTATTAGTAAAATATTTTTTTATTCTAAGTCAATGAAGATTCATCATCACCAAAAAGACCAAGGAGAAATGATGAATACATTTTTGAATACTTTTTTATGGAAAAAGATATGCAGTCCCTCGCTATGTTGATTGCGATGTACTTGCAATATTCTGAATTTGTTTGGACCATTTAGAACCCTTAGGAATTGAACAGTTCACCCATTGAAAAATTAAGAAAAAAATAAATTTATTTTCTCCCGCTCGCGTTTGTGTGCGTGTATGCATTAATAATTTTTATTGTGCATGGGTTTTAAATAATAGGAAAATGCAGGTTACTAATATTTTTCAGCTTTATAAAAACATACAATTTCAAAAGAAAAAATCCTATTAATATTATTCTATGTTAGCTTTGCTGATTTTTCAATGCCAACTCAGGGATGGTACAACCTCTTTAAAAGTATGGATGGACCTGAAACCACCAGTAAAAAACTTTCAAGATAATCACCTTAATTACTTGCCGTCCAATAACAACGAACTAAAATAGTATGATAAGCTACGGAAAGGTTGCTTTGGAGAGGTGAAAACTGACAATGTAATTCAATATTGTCTCCATATCGATTTACCCTTCGATAACAACAACAAGTTTGAAAGAATAGAAAGATAATTCTGAAAACCAAGATTAGAATATTAGAAGCCAGAGGTAAAATATGGCTCTAAAGCATGGGTGCTCCGAAAACCAAATGAAAATTTACTAGATATTTACAGAGAAATTGCTTACGGATTGTTCTGGGTACCTGGCAGACTGACGGTATATATACTGAAGCATTCAACAAAGAAAGATAAGCACAGAAGCTTTTTGTGTCCTTACCTAGCCATTATGTGTTGCCAGGTATTCATGAGGAGGGAAAAGAGATGAGAAACTCGGTTAATAATGTCAAAATAATCGTTTATTAGAGAGGAGAAGTTGCAAATAAAGGGCCGATCGTTAGTGAATTTAGCTGTTGCAGTAGCTCAATTAAAGCCCTATAAAGCAAATTGCATGTTCCGCTCCATATGGGTAAATAAAGGAGCTTTCTAGGTGAGTGTATTCTTTTGACTAATTATTTGAAATTTATTGGAGAGGATCATTATGGATGACGAAAAAATTAAAGAACCAGCAAGAGCTTGACAGTTCACATTTCAAATGTCTTAGCAGGCATATCGGTTGAAGAATTGTCAATAAAATCGTTAGCTAACAGCATAGCAATAATTTTACCAACAGTAAAGGGCAATTCAACTGCTTTACGTCTAGGTGTTAGTATAAGGACAGTAAGGTAAAAAAAAAGGTAAAGGATACGGCATTAGACTTAACAGTCCGTACCGACGTGCTTATCTCCGTTTCTTGGCCCTTCAGCCAGGAAGTGCAATTTAGGGGGGGGGGGTCAGCCATCCTGTGCTTTCACACACCCTTCCTGTTTACCTTTCCCAGATTTCTCCAGGTGCCCATTTAGATCTGGGTCGACTCTGGCTAAGCTTACAGAGTCACGCCACTGAGCCCCGTCCCAACTGAAGAATTGGGTATACTAGGATTCAAACCCGCGTCCTCTCAGACAAGGGATCCCGAATCCAGCACATCAACCCCAAAATCAGTGACGGATTCAAATAAGTAAATATCTGAATTAAGGCCACGAGTTTATGCCGTATAAAGGACGGCGGTCGTAAAATCGTTCGCAAAGTTCGTAAAGTTGCTTCGTTAACCTTCCTTAAACCTTTATCTGAGCAAGCAATAAAGTTACACTTCTGTTAACTTTTTTCGTAAAGTTCATAAGGTTGACCAATAGGGAAAGAGTTGAAGAGCAAAACTTTAAAACATGTTTGGAAATGTGGAATCAGGAAACTGGAGATATGCTGATTTCTCTAGTCCAAGATAAACCTGTCATATATTAGTCCCCTCAAGGAAAACTCATCAAGGTAGACAGGATCTGTATGAAAACATATTCAAAGACATCAGCACTGTTATGTACCATCAGTTTGGTGATCAGTTTACAAGTGAGTTGAACACTACTTTTGTTGTTTGGTTGGACATTAGACCATATATCAAATACTATAGTATCTGCAAAAATGGAACTGTTGCTCACGTATTCCTTCAACGAAGGGGGAACCAGCAGTGGGGTTCAAAGGTCTTTATGGGTGACCACTCATGTGAAAGGTCATCACTCCAGGGACTGATGGCCCATTCTTGAAATCTGAGTGATCTCTTGATGGAGTAATGACCTATTCTTGAAATCTGGTTGACCTCTCTTTGGACTGATGATCCAGTCTGGAATCTGAGTGATCAGTCTAAAGAGTGATAACTCAGACTGGCTATCACTCCATAAAAAGATCACCCAGATTTTAAGAGTGGGCCATCAGTCCCTGGAGTGATGACCTGTTAAATGAGTGATCACCCAGAAAACTTGTGGACCCCACTGGGAACCAGCACAAATCCGTATAATTGTAGGTACAATATTCCGAATGTTGTATTTTGGCTTATCTAGTACTTGACATGCTGCCTCACTATTAATTATTTGGGCGTACCCCTTTGCTGAATGGCAGACAAGTCTACAACAGATACACACTTGATATAGAAATAGATTATTTGTTGCATTTGGCATACCCAGTGCATACCCTTTGCAATATAATTCTAACGTTTGGCATACCCTATGACCTACGCTGGATATACTGTGCCAAATGATGAATAGCAGATATTGGTTATCTTAGTAAAATTAAGAAACTAGCCCAATAGGAGGTTCAGAGTAGATTGGCAAGGGCTAGATTGCCAAAAATGGGCTCACATGTTGTCACTCCTTGCATCTGTATTGTCTTGTTTACTGAGTGATAGTGCCATATCAAATTTCTGCTAGATCCCGTTGATTGAACAAATCCCTGGCTCTGAGGAAAGCCTATGCCAAATGCTAGATATTAAAAATGGTAAACGATACAGCATTAGACTTTATAGTCCCTACCGGCGGTGCTGATCTTCGTTTCTTGGCCGTTCAGCCAGGAAGTGCAATGGGGGGCTGGGGGCCACCCATCCTGTGCTTTTGCAAACCCTTTCAAATGCTGGATATTGGGACCCAATAAGATATTTATGATCTGAGTGAAGCTGAAAAATCAACCAATAATCATTCATACATGGCCAACAGCTATCTAATGTTTGGCATAGTGTGTCCAGAGTTAAGCATAGGCTATACTAGGCACACCAAATGTTTGGTATAGGGTATCCAAAAATCAACAGTTCGTGTTTGACTGTCCCTTTGTAGCCCACTCTGGACAGATTTCAATATTTTGAAAATATATTCAGGATTATTTGAATTATTCTAAATGCTTCTATCTTCATCGCAGAACCCCCATCACCTTGCTAATATTTAGTAGTCTTTTAGCTCATTCGTGTGATGAGCAGGGGGAGAAGCTGAGAGAAACCTATTACCACCACAAGCGGACCCTTAAGAAGCCATGAGGAGCCATAGGTGGAGAAATGAAACCTATTACCAGGCCCCGTTTCCTCTCCATTGATGCCTTTATCTCCAACTAAGTTAAATTCCGCCAGCCAAGAGCTGGCATGACTAATTACATACAAGCATCTAGTGGAAGTGACAACATCCAAAGCCAAGACCATATAGCGATGGTCAGCCTGTCCCTAGAAGCTGAAGATAGCCCAGCTGAAGAAGTATGGCAGAAATCTTCGAAAGAAACTGATGCAGAGAAAGCATCCCAATTAGGTCCAAAGTCTGAGAGGTAATTTCCATCTCAGTTAAGCATAAGACTATAGTAATAGCATGGATTTGATCACTATTGTGGCATGTTTTGTATTGTTTGAAAACAAATTGATAGAAGGCATTTAAATGGGAATGCGAAAATCCCATGCATTAGCTTGGTTATAAATGTAAAGTGGCCTAATGTAAGAGGAAAAAGAAATTTACTGATCAAGTGTTTGCCCCATTATTCATAAGACATCATGATGTGTCAATCTTATTATATCAAAAGCTAATAATCTAAGTCATTTCTTCATAGCTGTTTTAGCTCAAACTCATGGCCTCGCACCCTAATTCCTACATTCACTTTATGCTGGGGCTGCTCTTCAGTTTCTTGTTGTTACAGTAATCAAAATTTATAGTTGTTCAAATATTCATCTTCTTTTGCTCATTTTATTTTCTCTTTCAGGTGGCCACAAAATTGGATTTAAAGTCCAGTAATGTGAATATGAAGATTCTTTATTCCTTTACCTTACATGACATGCCTGTCAAGCTCCTTGATGGAAGCACAAATAATACATGGGTGACAATGGGGCGTGGCTTGGATAATTATAAGTAAGCCAAATCCTCACTGGGCATGGATCAATGGAATCTAGACCTTCGAACATTAAAAAAAAGACACAAGAAAGGCGATGGAAGACAAAATAATCAAATGGGGAGATTTATAATAATTCTAGCTAACACAAGTTTCATACAGACCCGCTATACTTTACCCCCAATCCCCCTCCGATTGTGCAAATGTATAGCCCAAATTATAGATTTCCACCTATTCTCCCAATTCAGGTCTCTTGATTCAACCTCTGTGTCTTGATTGTCTCAGGGATGAAGTGTGTCTCAGGGTTGATTCAACCCTGAGAGTTTCCCTTTTAGCGTTCCTGTCCTACCCTTTGGACAACCAGATAGCAACTAGTACTTAGTTATAGCTTTAGTTGTGGCATTAGCATTAGTAGTAACCTTAAGAGTTTCACGTCCTAAGTTTTAATAGCATCCTTTTGATAAACAGCAAGCAAACGGTTTTAGTTTAGTTTAGCTTAACACCTCCCTCAATATTTTTATCCGGCTCCCCCTCCATGAAAAATTCCTTCCTCATTGGAAATTCCTCCGTAAAAGTTTCTCCAGCGTAAAATAACCCCTCCAACCATAAAATTCCACTGAAAATTTCCGTTTAACCCGCTGTAATTTGAAAGACAAATTTCTGATGGTTTTCCGATCGCTCCAGAAATCCTTTTCTGTAGAAATATTTTCTGGGAAATCTAGCCTGCTGAAAATTCCCCTGGGCAATTCCCTCAGAACATCTTCAAATGCAAAATTGAGTTGGCTAAGAGAAAGTAATACAAATTACTCGCCAAACTTGCCTCCCCACGGCAAATTTTCGAAATAGGAATAGACAACTGCCATTGTCTTGAGGACTGTGGGGAGGTTGAACTCCCCAAAGACATATCTACTGGACCTTTAAACAATGCTGAGCAAAATAGTTCTCTTAGAATGTGATCACTTGTGTTTTGGGAATAATAGGGAAAGGTGGAATGCTGGTCGCCCTCCATCCACTTTTGAATCTTAAAAGGGCGCACTAGAACTTTCACTTCCATTCAAACGAGGCGCATCCGATCCGAAGTTTCTTACGACCACATGATCTGTAAAAACCTTCTATGCCCCAAGACATAACGTACAACCCTTGCCCGTGTGCTCGGGGGGTGGGTCAATCCGGACAATAATATATGTTTGTTGTATTATTATCGTAATTTGACACAAGTTTCATGTGAAATTAAAAAAGAAATTCTTTTCTCTTTTTTTTCAAATTAGTAATGTAAACAAAACCCTACATTTTATGCGTCAGATTTATGATATTAATTTGAATTTTCTTATGATTCATAAGATTTTAATCTAAAAAAAATCCAAAACAAATTTTGAAAATATAATTCGATAGATGGATAAAATAGATTCTAGGCTATTGATTATTAAGAAAACCGACTCTTTAAATTGGGGAGAAAAGTTTCAATCACTTCAGAAAAGACAGTAATCCATCAGTGGATTCAATATTAAAAAAAAAATCACGACGGTAATTAGGGTCTATTAAAATTATATCAGAGTATACACAGACATACAGAGAATGTGAAGACGCTCTTGTTTTTGTTTTGGTACCTTTATTGTTACCTCGCATTTTGAATATGTAGGGAAAATATATATTCTGAAACTACAGAGAAAACGTGTCAAATGAAAATAAAAAGCAAATCTTGTTTTAAAAGGAAACGAAGACAAATTTTACTCTACCTCCCCCCTCCAACCTTCATATTGTTTTAAATTAAAATAATAGCATTGTATTAAAAGTGGCGAGAAAAAACACGCAAAGAATTAGCGAGTTGTGAGCAAAGTGTGAGCAATTTTGACTTCTATCTCATTCACTGTTTTATCCAATTTTAAGATTAAACCCAAAACGGACAGGCAACTCTTCAGGTAGCCCTGAATCTGCTAGGCAATTCACCACTCGAGTCGCATGTTCCACATTAATTACACCATATGTTCTTCAAGGCCCTGGGTGCTTAGGAGATTGGGAGAAGTAGGTGACGCTGGAGGCAAGAAATGATACGTTTGTAGTGTTTGCAGACTGAACAGGCTTAGTCTGTTCAGCATCGTTCGGTTCTCAACATCTTATCAGCACTGAGTTTTCAGTCTCTTTCCTTTGATGTGGAATGTTCTTTTTGCTTTCTTGAAATGGTACAGCTTTTAGGCATCATTTCGTATCTCGAAAGTTTCAATTTCCTTTGCTACTCATCTCAAATATTATTACTTATCCATTTCCAAGTATCCATTTTTGAATTTGGCTGTTGAGGTACCTCTGACCTCTTTGCTAGTGGATCTAACCATTTCAAAACCATCCCATACGATTATGAATTATTGATACGATGAATTATTCTAAATGCTTCTATCTTCATCGCAGAACCCCCATCACCTTACTAATATTTAGTAGTCTTTTAGCTCATTCGTGTGATGAGCAGGGGGAGAAGCTGAGAGAAACCTATTACCACCACAAGCGGACCCTTAAGAAGCCACGAGGAGCCATAGGTGGAGAAATGAAACCTATTACCAGGCCCCGTTTCCTCTCCATTGATGCATTTTTCTCCAACTAAGTTAAATTCCGCCAGCCAAGAGCTGGCATGACTAATCACATACAAGCATCTAGTGGAAGTGACAACATCCAAAGCCAAGACCATATAGCGATGGTCAGCCTGTCCCTAGAAGCTGAAGATAGCCCAGCTGAAGAAGTATGGCAGAAATCTTCGAAAGAAACTGATGCAGAGAAAGCATCCCAATTAGGTCCAAAGTCTGAGAGGTAATTTCCATCTCAGTTAAGCATAAGACTATAGTAATAGCATGGATTTGATCACTATTGTGGCATGTTTTGTATTGTTTGAAAACAAATTGATAGAAGGCATTTAAATGGGAATGCGAAAATCCCATACATTAGCTTGGTTATAAATGTAAAGTGGCCTAATGTAAGAGGAAAAAGAAATCGTAAAGATGGTGGATATAGCGAAGGTATAAAAAGGTAGATTATTCCAAAACTCCTTTTTTTCATTATTTTGTATGTCATACTTTCTTTATAGCTGCTCAGTTATACATGTGGGGGAATTTCCCAAAGAGGGGGGGGGGGGGGGGGTTCCGGTGGCGAATTTCCTGCGGGAGGAATATTCCAGAACCCTAAGAGTAGACTTAAGGGGGACGAACCCCCTCATATACGTAATAGTTTCTGTCCGTTTAAGTTTTAATGTTACTCCTTACTTTGAGTTGAAAAAAACTTGCTTTTTGTAAATTTAATTTCTGATCATTTTTTAAGTAATGCTAGGAAACACAGCACCCTCTTCATGAAAATTATCTTCCCCCATGAAGAATTCCACATGGAAAAATATCTGCATTCACGTGCCAGCTTATTTCCAAGATCCAAAACCACTTCCTCGACATTGCTAGCATCAGTAGAAGTAAAGAAAGATGCTTAAAAAAGAGAAGAGTCAACAGACATAATCTAAATAAAAATGGTTGAAAATGAGAGAAAAACTAGAGGAAATTTTTTTTCCAAAAGCCCAGACCATCAAATGTGACAAGCTAAGCAAAGGGTATGGAAAAAAAAATCAATGAAGTCTCTTAATGGAAATGAAGCACTAATAAATGTGATTAGACAACAAGCAAAAAGTGAGAATTGTAACCGCTAAAGCAAAAGGCATGGAACAAGCGACAGCGAGAATCACACTCAATTGCAAAAAAAAATTACAGTGATCTATGATTAAAAACTGGAAGACATTTTTGGTATCTATGGGGTCGTAAGAGATTACATAAAATTATGCATGCACCTAAAATCTGCAATAACAAAGGCATGAAACAAAAAATCTAAGGTAATGATGAATGAAAATGAACAAAGAAATCTACAGTTGGGAGACCGTTGACAGCGATGATCATATCGAATCGTGAACGAAGTTTGTGCTTAGAAAAGAGTAACCGTAAAAAAAACCCGATGAATCCCAGGAAAATACAAATTGTATAAAATGTCTGACTCTGAAGGATTAACAGGAAGAAGAAATTGAATTCATGCCAAATTTTCTGAGCTCAATTGAAAGTTCTGATTGGGCACCTTGTGACTTTAAACTAAAGATAAGCAAATGAATATAGCAAATTCTTTACGAGCCTTAATTTTGAAAAAAAAAATCATAGGAGTTGAGGTAACATTTATAACAACATTTGAGGAGCACAAAATACATCGTTTCCGCCTTAGGAGTTGCCGTATCACTTTTAGTATCTATGACGCACGCAAAATTACACGAGATGACAAATTGCTTTGAAGAAAATTCGATGTAAGGCAACAGTAGTTTCCTGTTTTGCTTTTAAGTCCAGTATACTTTGTCTGTTGAGGTACCTCTGACCTCTTTGCTAGTGGATCTAACCATTTCTTTAAATTCAGAGCAGCAGTACTAAATCGTATGGGATGGTTTTGAAACTTCACTTAGGTTGGCTAGGACAGCAAAATGTTTGTTGGGGAATAAGCAGCCATAGGTGCAAGCTTTGAAATATCAATTTGGAGAGGGGGCTTTCAAAAGGTTCGTGAAAAAGAGTGTTTAACATCTTCGGAGCTGTACTCTGAAAGTAAGACTCGAATTTATAGACTTTTATTGATTTTTTTACGTCAAATCAAATTCAACCACATGCCAAAGCTATAAGACAAGATTCAAATAAGATCAATAAATATAAAATCTATAACCCCGAATTCATAAGCATTTATGGGTCCAAAATGTGAGACACTTGCGCATTCTTACACTAACATATTCCTGTCCATGTCCCTCTCCACTGGGAGGACCTTCTGATCCGTCTACCAATATTTCTTCTTATGTAGTATACTTTACTTAGGAGTTGTCACTATGTTTCAAAAACGTTGGTTTTAAATTGCCCCAAGTGAAATATCTGAAAAAGGTTTTGGGTCTGTCTAATGAGTTATTTCATAGAACAAAACTAACCCTTCAAGATGTCTTTAAAATAAGTAAAAAACTTCAAAATTATGAACGTTTTTGTTTGATATTTATATATTTTCTAAAGCAACTCCTGACAACACTGACAATAGATTTACCAAATCTATGTTTTCTCCGGGTCATAACCAACACCAGATAGGCTATCAGGGCAACTTTTGACGGTTGCTCTAAACTGTGAGAACGCAGATCTATATCGCTTGTCAGCTAGTTAGCATCATCGTATGGAGAAGACATTTCTTTCTAGGTGGTATGTCTGTGATTTGTCTCATGGTTATTTTGGACAGATGAATTTGGGTTGAGTAATTTGTTATAATTTGAAATTTCTCAAATAAAAGTCAAATTAAAAGTTTTCAAAGTTTTATTGCCTCACATGGAATCAAGAAAAAAATAATGTTTTTGAATTTAATTTTAGTAATAAATTTTAGTTTTATTTAAAATTATATTTTAATCTTCAATTTCGTTCAAAAAGTTATTTTTAAATATTAATTTTGTCTTAAATATAATTTAATTGATGTGTTTATTTCCGTTGTTATTCTTTTTACCTTTTCTTTTTCTTTCTCTTTCATAAAATAATTTAAACTATGAAATCCAAACATTCCTGAATTAAGTTAATATCCTTCATTTAATTGATAGAAGTCCATTGACAAACCAATTTATTTGTTGTCATTTTCTCTTTCTCGCCTCTAATGGATTTACATCATAGAGCGAATTTAATGCAGATAGATTTTAGAATTACAATCAAGTAGGTGGCCTTAGAGTAAAAGAGTTAGGAGCCATGGCTAATTGAAAAAACCCCAGACTGATGGTCTGAGTTTGGCAGCCTGATTAAGGCTGCCAAAAGACTTTTTCTTTTTAAGCATCAGGGTAATAAAAAAATTTAAGTATTTTCAAGAAAAAACTCGCACTTTACCCTGAACATAAGACGAAACTCATCATCTATGATTTCAACAGACTCGAACTCTTATTATCCATGGTCAAACCCCTCGAAGGAGAAATAGAAGCTAAAATCGTCTTGTTGTCTTATTGAAAAATACAATATTCTTAATTACATTTAAAGTTCACTTTTTACTTGGCTTTGAAATAACATTTTACAAGGTAATACCAATTAAAAAGCTTATACTATTATTTTAATGTCACTAAGTGACAAAGCGAAGAACGTCGGACCGGGTACATTCACGAAAAGCAGGCGGTTACTATTGAGCCGGGTCGCTCCTTACTACAGTTCGTTACAACGAACTGTTTGATTTATGAAGAAGTTAGATGCATTATTGTATACTCTTTTCTGTTTATTTGGTCTTAAAATGTGAAAGTAAATAATCTACAGGGGGCACTGAGGGATATTTTTTCATGAAAAAGGGTGGTAGAAGAAGTTTGGGAAGGACTATGTTAGTTAAAGAACAAACACAACACAGAAGGGCCTACATTTTATGGCAATTGGTATTACCAAGTGACATAAAGCGAAGAACGGGACCGGGTACATTCACCAAAAGCATCGATGGTGGTACCGTTATGCTTATTTATTATTGCTGTTTTACCGCCATCTTCAGTAGATCTTTTTCTATATAGTGGGTATCCATCATTGCCGGTAATTTTGTTATGTACTAAAAGTCGAGGATATTGCTTTGTGCACCTTCCTTTGGCTATGCATGGTGATTTTTCATTTAGTGCACCGCAAGGTACATGTATCATATTTTTTTACCATCATATCATATAAGCCCTTATCGACATTTTCATCAGGTATTTCAGCGGAAATACCAGATGAAATCACGTATTTCCTGATCATCGTCAATTTCATTAGAAGTAATTTTATCATGTAGCCAGATTAGTATATGTGCGTGTGGCAATCCTCGTTTTTGCCATTCCACTGAGTACATCTAACATCGCACTGACCTAAACACTTTAAGTTTTACTATGTAGTTTATCAGTGATTTCAACTTTTGCCGGAAGACACGGGCCGTAATGTCATGTCTATGAACCGCCGATGGTCCTTGAAGTAAAAGCTGCTGTATCTCGTCCCCAAGATAGATTACATGTAACTGTAATAAATAAATCTTTACGACCATAGAGACGAACATACGCTGTAGCATCTTGAGCATATTCATACATATGACGCGGACCGCCAGCATGTGACGAAGGTGTAATCGTTAATCTTCCAACGTTAGTGGTATTACCGTCATTTACAACTGCATCTCGTAAATGAATGTATTGTTCAGAGCGGAGCTAGGTCTGATTCAGACGGATATATAGTAAACGCGTTGATTCAATCTTTGCATACATATCAACGATGTATTGGTGAAACAATTGACGGCATTTTAAAATATAATTTTCGTCATTGGGACGAATCATTAGTCTATAGGAACAATAATTCATTGCACTTCATTTCGGTTGCCTTATTTATTTACGGAACTAACAATTTATTATTAAAGTGATAGCCGTCGGCTCCATCCCAAAAAATGATAGGATCTTGTAGGGTATCGTAGCATCGATGAGTTTCAGCAATTCTTACCAACTGAGCGTTTCGCTTATGAAGAATAATATTTAGAGGCAAAAACTGATCAACGACCATAGCGATTGCCACTTCGTCGATAGTTACAAATTTCATTGTATAAAATTATGTTACTTTGTTATAACACAAATTTGTTATAATTGTATTATCATTTTTTCCATTTTACACCTTTCTTTAGTATGATTTACGAAAAAGGTAGATGCATTATTGTATTCTCTTTTCTATTTGTTTGGTCTTAAAATGTGAAAGTAAATAATCCGCAGGGGGCTCTGAGTAATATTTTATCTGGAAAAGGAGCGGTAGAACAAGTAATTTTGGAAAGGACTATATTTGATAAATAACAAAAGTGACACAGATTTTTTCTTTTAGAAAAATACCTCCATCATCTCTGATCAAGATTAAAGTAAAAGACTACATTTACTAAATAATTATTATGTTGAAACTTATATGATGTTGATTTTTATTTTAGCTAGATGGCGTTGGCTTTTTTTCTGATTGAAAGGAGTTTCTGCTCTTATCATTTCCTCTTTTGGTCATAGAGAACTTCTTTCAGACGTCTGAACTATCGGAACTTCGATAAAAGATAACGTAATAATAGATAAAAAAATTGAGCAATTTTTGAGGTTTTATGCACGTAATATTGATTAGGAAAATTGTAATATGTAATACGGTATAGGACTTTTCATTTTCCAGAACTGGATGTTCTTACTTCTATCTCTTCTTCGACTTCTTATTTTTCCTATTTCTATTTCTTTAATTCCTTGTTTCTATTTCCTATTACCAGAAATAAGGGTTATTTCACATTTGAGCAAGGGAAATACTTTTCAACAATGAATCATGGGGCAGCAATCTTTCTTTCCTTTGCGTTGCCTTTTCATTGAAAAGTGTTGCTGCTTTGCTTGCCAAATTCTAAAAGTACCTTTATACCCTCGAGATTGTATTCCCAAAACTTATTTGATTGGATAGAATTGGCTATTGACTCTTAAGATTGGCTCACCAGTGTGATCAGTGCTAATACAATCAAGATCAATGCCAGCATGACTGAGAACAGCAGAATTTTAAGAGAAAACTTTATCAGGAAAGGTAATTCTTTATCGTTCATCAATAAATTAATGAAACCCAAATCAAATAGAAATTACAAAAAATAAGTGAGCCAAACTCAAAACGAACAGTAATTAACCTGAGTAGGGCCGAAAACCCACACGCCTTCTGAAGACCAGAACGTAATTTGAACCTTACTGAAAAATAAAACAAATGAAGATGGATTGTCAGTTTAATATTCATATACTGACATATGTTCCTTAATGTCTTAATAATTTTTTATTTTTTAAAGTTAACTAAGTGCAAACATTTAAAATCTACTTTGAATTTAGTGAAATACAAATTATGTTCTAGTTTTTAGTTGGCATGAGGGGTGTCAATTTTTGTTAGTTTTGGGTTTGATTTATTTATTTTTCATTGTTAAAACAATGTAAAAAGAATACGTTGAAACCGATATTTCTTAATGTAAATCTCCTAAAGGATGGAAGCCTAAGAAATAAAAATTACGAAGGTATATTTTCTTGTGAGAAACACTGATTTTTCGCCAATAACTTAGCAATAAAATTGCAAAAGTAATGACGTAAATTTATTCACTAAATTTTATTAACTAGGCATCCAAAATTGTTAAATGTTCTTTCACTCAACTAGCCTCAAAATTTTGAACCTATTTCTGATTTCGTCGTTCAAATATTTTCAACCTATATCCCCTGATTTCGCCTCAAAATTTTCAACCTATTTCTGATTTCGTCGTTCCTTTTTTTCAACCAATTTCGTCGTTCCTGAGATATAGAAGATAATTGCAACTGAAAACCCTGACTGCAATAGAGTATTTACCGCAGTGTGAGGTCAACATCCCTGTAACGCTTCAAACCTTATTTATCGCACAAATATCCTATTTTTAACCATCATTTACTCTATAGTCATTGATTGACGCCTTGTCATGATTATTAGTTAATGTCCCTCCAAGCTTGTTTTCTTTATTCGCAATAATCTTTCACGTTCGAGGGAGAAAGTGATCTGTTTGGGTATTTTAACGCCCAAACTTTATTGAGGAACAAACATCCTCTATATCTGGGGTCAACAAACGTCCTCTATATCTGGGGGTCGATTTTAAGTTTTAGTGCTGTTCTTTTATCGTTAAATCATCTTAAAAGGCGATCTTGCTCAAAATCATAATCCTGGAATTTTTTGTTTTTTGGAACAAGTAATTTTGGAAAGGACTATATTTGCTAAAGAACAAAAGTGACACAGATTTTTTCTTTTAGAAAAATACCTCCATCATCGTTCTTTTTAAGGCTTCCAATCTGTGCCAATTAAAGCCTTAAACTCTCTTTTCAAGGCTAATAAGGCTTCTACTTCCGAATCAATGATGGCCTCATCAACTTTTTTGGACTTCAGGTCTTCGACCTTCTCCCCTTGAGCAGCAATTTCACGGTTAATTTCATCTATCAATATCGATACCTGTAAATTAAATAGATCAGAAAAATAAATAAAGGGAACAAAAATTTCGATTTTTTTATATCTGAGATCAAATTAGGCCAGGAACAGTTTTGGGAAACTTAAAAAAAAAAATCTATATAGTAGCATTAGAAGCAAAAGAAGCTGCAAGTTAAAAACTGTTGGTTCGTTTTTTACAACAATCGCAGCTCAAATGGCTAATTTGATGTTGAAGTACAAAACATGTTATTTTGCACTATTATATATTGACGTAAAAAAGGAACGAAAGAGTTCTAGCAACGGTTTGTCCGACCATACAAAGGCAAAATTTTTAGCTTCCGTCTCGTACGGCTGACTGTCAGGGCTTCTGGGGGTAAAATCTCACGGTGAGCAGGGTTGGACAGCAGCATTTTGCCAAACCTAGGGATAAGGTCCCCCAAACGGAGTTCCAAACTTTAGAGTTCAAGGGTTGCTAGGGCATCGTGGTAGAAAATGTCTCTATTACTCATGATGATGGTGGTTGCCCATTTTTGGACTGACTCCAGTTCCTGCATTAAATAAGCGGTTATTAATACTGACGGGCCCCAGACGGGTAAGGCGTATTTAAGTATGGGGCGTATGTAGCACAAGTATACACGTAAAAGACCTTGGGCGTTGCACCCGAATTGACACATTTTTGAAAGGGTATGCAGAGATGCGCGTGCTTGACGGGTCACACTATTAATATGGGTGGTAAAGGTGCAATCATGTGAGACAATTACACCTAGTATTTTCACCTCACTCACAACAGGGAAAGGAACTTCAATGGGGACAAAGACTCTCTTTAGCTGGTTCAGTCTAAGCATTTTTACTTCACAGAGTTAACAGTCAATTTCGTATTAGAGGACTATGAACTTAGTATATCGAAAGTGATTTCGGGGAATTGTTTGGTGTGGACAATGCCAAGAAGAAGATAGGGGAGCAAGAGCGACAAATTGTCGATAAATTTGTCTTTGTCGGTATGTTCTACCAGCAAGTAGTTGATGATGGCATGAAACATCATTCCTGCAAGTTTCGTCCCCTGCAGGGGACCACAAGTTATTTTACTCCACCCTGAGTCCTAGTCCTCTTCGTGTAAAGCAAATACTTTTTGCTGTCTTTCAGACAGAAAATCGAGAACAATGGCAAGCGTTTGGCGTTCAGCATCCATTTATTTTAGGTATTTTCAGGCCACTAGGTGTGATAGAAGATCAAAAGCTTTGCAAAAGTCAATGGCTGCTAGATCAACAAAACAGCCTTGCTTTTCAAACTATTTCAGGATCTGATCGTATATTCTGACTAGGTATATAGACGTCTTTCATTTTGGGAGTCCGCCATATTGGTATTTGTCGAAAGTCTGTCTTACTTGCTCTAATAGCCGCAGCAAGATGAACGATTCTGTCACTTTCGCTGGGCATGGCGTTAGGGAGATTTGTCTTAAATCATCACAAGACTTGGGCGGGTTCACTTTAACAAACATCTACCATATCTTCATCCGATTTTCTGAGCCCCCATGCTTCTAAGCCATATTTAACCACTGTCATCATTTTCGCTTCCATTATTCTAATCTTGATTTACAGACTTATCTTCCTATTCTTATAGATTTTTTGCAACTATTCGAAAACACCCTGAGCCTGGGCTATTTTACTTTTAACATCTTCACTGCTCCATATGATTGATTTTTTCGCTATTATCAATTCGATATTATGATCAGTTTTTTCGTTACCAAACGTCACCTTTTCATCTTCACTTATTCTTAGCCTTAGTGACTTAGTCTTCTTAACATTAATTTTCAAACCTATTCCATTACCCTGAACTCACAAAACCTCTAAAAGTTCGTTCATTTGGCTCATATTTTAATCTATGAAACTTAATCATCAGCATAATCTACTTGCAGTGCTCTATCACCTAGGGAAGTGACCACTCCTCTTTTCAAAGGAGGAAAATGATTACAAGAATAATTTGAGTAACGGTAACTGTGTGTAAGTATTTTATTGGCCCAAATCTCAAAACATCTGTCATTGCGGAGAACCGGGATACCAAAAAAAGGAAAACACCTATCCATCTCTGATTTTTGAGTAAATTTGGGCTTTGGATCCAAGGAGTTAAATAAACAAAAAAGGACCGCTGAAATTCCCCACTAAACTCTCAAAAATAAAAATAAATGTCATCTATAAAAGGAACCCAAAATCAAGTTTTACCAAGACTTCATAAAATAGCCCGTTCTTGAAGATTTCCCACGAAGATATCCACTTCAATTGCTGAAAGGACGGCGCCCATATTTGTCTTTAAAAAGTGCTATAACATAGAAAAAAAAGAAGTTTCGTTAAAAAGAGCGGTAAATACAAGAAACGCTTAATTCAAAAGTGTAGATTTTTCTAATATAGATGGGTCTGAATTAAGCTTATGCTCCCAAATGACTTAAGTTTTTTGGGGATCACAATTGGTATACATGGCTTCCGCATCTAACCACCAATTCATGTATTTCGTAAATTGAAACTTACTTTACTTTAGAAACGAAATCAGTGAAAGTTTTGATGAATGATCTTTGAGCCTGAATTAGTTGACACAATACGACTGGTAAAAATTTACCTATATTTGCCCTAGGAGAACGAAAAGAGGAAACATTTGGTCGAAGTGGATTAACAGGTTTATTAATATTAGGAAGAGATTAAAAGCGAGGAAACGTGGATAAAACTTTTTGTACAATTTATCTGTGAACTAAGTCTAATTTTAGAAAAGGAAGAAATAAAATAAAAAGTTTTAACTAAAAAAGATAGTGTTACAGTCTTTTCATTAACACAATCACAAGTGGAGAAATTACTTTTATTAATTCTAAATAAAAATGAGTCTAATTTCCAATGACCAGTAACAAATTGTATCAGTTTATTAAGCCAACAGTAGTTGTATATAACTTTCTTAGGGCAAATGATTTAAGGCCCCAAGCGGTTCTGGCGGTAGATAACAATTTTGCCAAGTATTGTCTGGCAACTGTCACTTTACTTTCAACATGGTCATTCTAAAGAAACTGTCTATCTGACAGTAAGCCACTGTGTCTTAAAATATCACTTATTTATCTTGTATATATATATAAAAAAAAAAAAGATTTATCAGGAGAATTTCTCTTTTCTTCGTCAAGATTACAGCTCCGCATACACCGAAATTCAATTTATTTTCATCGGTTCATTTTTTTAATAGCATAAATCCCTTTTTGGCTGTATGACCTATGATTTTCACGTCTTTAGAAGGTATTATTATGCAGATATCGTCAGCATACGCTTGTAATGAAAAGCATGCCGGTAATTCTTAATGAAGTGACACAGCCCAGGTTAATGCAACAGACACAGCATGCTTCCTTTTGAAAACGCTCTTTGAAGGATACAAGTTATATTATTGGTTTTATCGCCATAAAAGACTGATCATTCTGATATATAACTTTTAATCAACACAACTGGAGGAGTCAGATGGCCTAGCTCTAGCACCTCGTTTAAAATCCCGGGGTGCCATGCATTGTTGAGCCTATTCAGTCCAATTTTACACAAGAAAACTGTTGGACCAGGTTCTACTAAAGTGATTTGTCAGATATACCGATAAATCATGCCGGAACTTTGTTCAACATACTTGAAAGTTCTAGATCGTGTTCGTATTCTTTTTCTCTGTCAACAGCTTGATCTTATCGACATACTAATTTTTTACACTATTTGAAATAACCTTCAATCCGCAGACAAAAGGCAAGTAAATAATACAAAGTTTACCACATCAGAATAATATTTCGCAATTATTCTATCCACTTCGTTTTTCACCGTGGAGAAGGAAGTTTCACCCCGGAGTTTTTGAAGTTCCTTGACCACTTCCATATCTTCAAACCACTTCTGGAACCAGAGCAACCACCTAACGTCGACCTTATCCAAACATCGAGAATGTAGCATTTTAAGATTTGGCCTGTCTGCGCTCTCTTCCATTTTTTTACTAATCTGTAAAATAAAATCATTTTATTTAAGTCACGAAAACAAAAACCAGTAGTCGAAGTTGCGTGTTCTTATGTACATTTTGAATTTTTCCTACTTCGAAATATACTTTAAAAGTCCTAAAAGGTTCAATTAAACACCCTGGACCATTCCTTGGCTTTTGGTAATGTACCATTTTGAAAATCTGAATTTGAAGAGTATGGTTTGATTTAGTTCAACATTCTCCAAAATATTCCCAAAGAGTTCAACCATCCAACAGTTAGTCTTAATAGTTCAAGTAATAATAGCCGAAGCAGATGGAGTGGAAGTAGCAGCCGTATGAAAAGAGTACCTTTTAGTTAGATTAATTTCCCTATGAAAATGCCCTGCAAATTTTAGCTTATTAGTCTAAGCTTTTATTGATAAACTGCACATAAAATCCTTTTGGGAACCGAAATACACAAAGTACATTTTAATTTAGGTCAAAGCCTCCTTGAATATTCCCTGAAAGTTTTACCTTAATACCATTAACCTTAGTACAGGTAGTAGTTCTAGCAGTCGTAATAGTAGTAATAGTGGTAACAAGCAAATAGTGCCTTTTGGTCAATTCAACATTACCCTCAATACACCCTTGGTCAATTGGTCACCCATCTCATCATACCCTGAAAGTTCTAACTTATTATCCTCGATCATTCCTGAGTTTCCCTTTTTGATAACCTGCATATATACGACTTAATACTCCTACCGCATGATATATGACGTAGAGACGAAGCAACTTTGCTTCTCTAGATGAACCGATCTGCAGCTATGAGGGCACCTCGTTAGCAGCAATTTACTATGCATATGACGTGGCCTGTATGAATTATACACATAACAGGTTCAAAAAGTTCAACACTCTAGTTCCCAACAACAAATTTTCCTAACAACAAATACTCTTTCCCAAAAACAAATACTCGACGTAAGCAATAGGTGAAATGTATAACTTACAACCCTTGCTCTGAGAGCTGTGGGGGTTTGGGGATTCCAAATATCCCCAGAGAAATATTTACTGGATCTTTCAACAATGCTGAACGAGATGGCTATCTCAAAATTTTCATTGGATGGATTTGAGAATTGATGAGTTTGAAAGGTGAGCTGATGGCGCTCCAATCCCTTTTGACTCTTAAAAAAGGACGTTGGATCGTTCAATTTCCGCTTGAATGAGCTCCTTTAAAAGTATCTACGATAACCCTCTCCATACAAAGGGCCATTGAAAAATAGTATAATAAATTGTGCTCATTTTGTCCTTTACGTCAGCAGTGTTATTGCACTGTCTATGATTTTGCTTATATGCCCTTTGAAATGCTTCATATTAATATCATTAGCTTCAAAAATATCATTAATAAAAGTATGAGCAAAGCGTATTTGGCTTCTTTTTTTTAACAAGCCCCACAACACACAATGAAATTTTCAACTTCAGTACATAGCACTCCCACTCACTTTAAACATGAATTAAGCTTTGAGAGATTGTGTTGTGCGACAAACTCAATCCTAATAAACTGAAAGATTTAGGTGGAAGATACTTTTACATTAACAAGAAGGAAAAAAAAATAACTCAAAGCTTGTATGATAAAGTAAAATTCTTAATTAGGGCTGATAGATACTCCTCCCACAAAGCTTAGAAGATGCTATTGAAGCACATTTTTAACCAAAAAGCAAATTAATTTCCCTCCTCCCTTCCTGCAAAATTGTTCGTCAGAGAAAATCGTCATTTCCCTGAAAACTGTTCCAATGAGCAATGGAATTTTTTTTTTTTGGATATGCATTGTCCTATCTCTACACATTCTTTTGAGTAAACCCAATAAACTTGATTTTCCAGTCTTTTTTCGAAAAAAATTCAAAACTTTCAAGACAAGTTCCCAGATAGGAATGGGGGAACGCCCTATAGAAATGTAGATAATAAAAACTGGGGCACCGTAGCCGACAGCCGTAAATACACGTAGAAGAAAAAGAAGGTTCCTCAGATGTAAACTCGGAAGGGTCCACCCGTATGTGAACGTATGTACCCCTCGAAAAATTTATAGCCAAGTAAACAACAGAGCATTCTAATTAATCATTGAGCCTTCAGGGCTTGTCTATTTTGACATGCGCTTCCGGGCTGAAAAAGCTCTTCCTAACTGATCTACCTACTGATTCAGCTGATTTATCTAATGGTTTGCATCGCCATATTTTTAGGCATGAATATATAATGAGTCGGTGGTAATCGGCTCGAGATTGTCTATGCAGGATTTAAACTCTTTTTCATAGAAGAGCATCGCCAAGTGGTGAAAAGCATGTTGTGACCAATATGGGCCAGGGATTGCACAGGAGGTCTCAAGGACTTCTCACTGTCCTATTCTTAGCCGGCTTAAGCGCTTCAGTGTAGGTTTGAGAAGAAGTGTTGGTCCATGTCCTGCACTGGTGTCCGGACCATTGCTTTTCCAGAGGCTAAAACATACATCGGCCCTATACACCAAAATATCCTCCCGCCCCAACATCAACCGGCACGGTTAAGGCCACTCAGGGCTGTTGCACAGCCTGTACCGAAAATTCAACCTATGACTGTGTCACATGCTCGTTATGAGCTTAGTTTAGAGCCCTCGTTTGTTAAGGTGTTTAATGCTGGGTCGACTTTTTAATCCGGATTATTGTTTTTAATTGAATATATTATAATTTTGTGTATACTTGTCGACTTATTTTCGTGTGTATGTGAAAGTTATTATTGTCAATTGTATAATTTATAATTTTGTGAATGTTAATTTTGACTTGTCGACAGATTTTTGTGTGTGCATGACAATAAAAACTAATAATCGGATCAGTTAGTCGCATATTTTTTAAATAAAGTGAATTTGAATTGAATTTGAATGTAGCTATGCGGTATAATAGTAAAATAATGTATACGAAACATTCAGCAAGGAAAACAGGTTTTGATTTCAACAAAGCAGTGGATAAAAATTAAAAACAAAACAACAATTTAAATTAAAAAATTCTGAATATTTCGACCCCGTGTCGGGAGTGTTTCTCAACAAAAAAAGAGAAAAAAGGCAAAAAATATAGGTAAGAGAAAAAAAGTTTTTTTTAATAATACAAAAAAAAACGAAAACGACAACATAACACACAAAAAAAAACACTCAAATTATAAACTAACTGCTAGAACTAATGATACTATATAAGAATAAAACCGATGATGGTGACGAGGAGACAGATAAAAAGAATGATTTTTAATTTTGTCTTTGGTATCCAGTTATTTTGGCGCGGTTGGCCGGATATAGCACTCGTCCGGTTCTTTGAACTGGTGACCAGTATGTAGTCGCGTCCCGCTGGATAGGAGGACTCACCACCTTCGTTAAAACTAATCGTGCCGCTGAGGGCGGCCTGAACCTCATCGGGTGAACTGATCCCACCCCAGTGGCTAGTAAACCTCAAACCTTGGGTCAGATGGACTAGCAACCCTCCGCCTGATAACACTTGCTGTGCAAAGTGATAAATCATCCTCGGACACGCAAAAAAAAAGATAGAAAAACAACAGCTAAGAGCTCATATGGCACTTGTGACGAGGTCGGACGAGCCAAGAGCTAAGAGCTCATACGGCATGAGCTAAGAGCTCATACGGCATGAGCTAAGAGCTCATATGGCATGAGCTCTAGCAAAATTCTAGGAATCAATAGATTGATTTAAAAGGAAAATCAGAGGCTTCAAGCCGGTGGGGAATTAAAAATAAGAGCTGTGAGATACGAGGTCCTTTTGAATATTAAAATTCATTAACATCCGATGACCCAATCATAAGTTAAAAATACCTCATTTTTCTATTTTTTCCTCTCCTTTCAGCCCCTCAGATGGTCAAATCAGGGAAAACAATTTTATCAAGGCAATTTGTAGAGGTCCCTGACACGTCTTCACATTCAGTGTTTCAGAAACACTGAACTCACCAAAAAACTGGACCCCCCTTACTCCCCCGAAGAGAGTGGATCCAATCCGGTTACGTCAATCATGTATCTACGACATTTGTTTATTCTACCCACAAAGTTTCAGCCTGATCTCTCCACTCTAAGCCTTTTCCAAGATTTTCCTTATCCTGACGACGTCAGAAAGACCGACGGATTTAATTTTTTTGACCAAAGATGACTAAGAGTAGCCACCTGGAATGTCTTAACCCTGAATGCAGCTACAGCAGAAGAACTTTTATCTTGTGAGAACTAAAAAAGAGCAAGATAGCTATTGCAGGGCTGACCGAGACCCGCCTGATCCTCAGTAGTGAAGAACAAATAAGCAATAACCACTCATTGCTCTGGTCTGGTAGTTGCAAAAGAATGAAAGGTGTCTCTGCCTTGTGCTCAACAGCCTAGCAAGAAAGTACATGTTGTTCCAAGAAGTGATTTCGGACAGTCTTATGAAAGCACGTTTCTAATACAGACATGGCAAAATGACAGTTGTAATGTGTTCTGCTCCAACGACCGATTCCAAAGATGTCGCCAAAATAGAATTTTATACTGAGCTCTCCAGAACACTCGTAAGAGCATCCCTCCAAGACATATGCGTCCTACTTGGGGACTTCAACACAACAATAAGAGACGACACATGCATATGGAGAGGCATCATAGGACGCGTAATGCCCAATTCCCTCTATGACAATAGGTCTGTGCCTACTTAAAATCTGCAGATCTCACGACGTTGTTGGTGCAAACACGTACTTCCAGCGCAAAATCATCCACCAAAATACATAGTACAGTAACGACAGCCGCACGAAAAAACCTATCGACTATATAATCATCTTGAAGCACTGGAGATCGTCACTGAGGAATTACACAGCATATGGATCAGCCGGGCTTTGAAATACTGACCGCAGACTACTCTGCGCCAAAGTTCAGCTTTGCCTGAGACCACCGGCCAGAAATGAGCCCAACAGTTATTGAAGTCTTGAAACTAAAGGAGTTGAACACCAGGCGAAAGCACGCCGTTGAGGTATCGAAACCGATTTGAGCTACTTCAAACCCTCACGAAGAGCAAAAATGCCGGGAAGTACTTCGAGAATCAAACATATGAAGCCACGCAGCCAGTCCTAAGCAAGAAGAGGCACCTCAAGAAAGCTTGAATTTCAGAAAAAACTTCGCAAGTGATAGAACTGAAGTAGAAGGCTAGACTACAGGGTGAAATGGCGTCCTACTGGAAGCTAAATGGCATCCGCAACAGGCTCATACACCGTCACCAAGAGATGTTCATTCAAAATAAAGCTGAGGAAATCGAGAAAGCGGCAGGGAAAAAGGACATAGGCTGTCTGTCAAAGCATCTTCGAGATTTCATTGACACCAAGGATCCCACAGTAAAACACGTCGTTTCAAGAGACGGAAAGCTTCTTTCGGGTGAAAGCTCGTGCCTCGATAGCAAGAAAGAACATTTCTCCTCGCACCTAAATAGAACTAATCCCCCTGTTATAGTAGACAAAACACTCCGTCAGTCTTCCAGCCATCGAGGTCAGCGATCTTGCCACTGACTCATTTAACACCTCAGAAACAAGCAGTGTGATAAATAGGCTGAAGAACAATAAGGCCTCTGGTGTATGCAGCATAAGTTCAAAGTTGCTGAAATATTCCGGCCCAGTCATACTTCTTCTTCTGCAGACTCTCTTTTTTGTTGTATTGGAAACGTCTGTCATTCCGGGAGACTGGCGAAGAGGAATCATCATCCCATCATGGAAGAAGAAAGGCAGGCGCAGAGATTGTGCAAACTATCGAAAAATAGGACTTCTCTCCTGAGAAACTCTTCTCAATGATGCTTCTGGATCGTTACCGAAACATTATCCACCGAATTCGAAGACCAGAACAAGCCACTTTTATGTCAGAGCGATCGACCATAGAGCAAATATACACAGTCTGTTAAGTAGTCGAGAAATATGAGAGTTTCAACAAAAAGCATTCATCACCTTCGTCAACTTCCGAGCTGCTTTCAATTCACTCAACCTGGATGCCCTGTAGATCATATTGTAGTTCATCGGCCTGCCAGATATATACTGTAGACTTTTCGAAGCACTCCATAACGAAAAAGACAGCTGCGTCCAAGTAAACGGCCAAAGAAGCCCATTCTTTCCGATTTAAACAGGGGTTCAGCAAGGTTGTACCTTTGCTCCCGAACTGTTCTACGTGTTCTACTGTTCCAAACGTCCAACTGGTGGACGTACTTCACATCCTACAAAAAGAAGCTGCGAAAACAGGACTACAGGTAAACTGGGACAGAACCAAACCTGCGGCACTGGACCAAACAACTACTGTCGATGTAGTCAAGCAGTTCACGTGTTTGGATTCTGTCATTGCTGTCAACGGCTCCCTTCTCCCTGAACTACAAGCAAGAATAGCCGAGGCATCTCCTACCATGGGGAGGTTAAATCTCACCTATGGTGGAAACCAAGTATTAGCCGAAACACGAAGCTGCGAATTTTCAACGCCCTGGTTGGATCTGTAATTCTTTATGGAACAGAAACCTGACCTGCTACAAACAAACCTCTCAAGATCGTAGACGTGTTCCAGACGAAAAACCTTAGGAGGATAGAAGGTTAGAGTTGGTTTGACTTCGTCAGCAACGAGAAGTTACAGCAGACAACGCAGCAGTCACTGTTTTCCATCCAAATTGTGGAGCGCACTCTAAGATGGTTCAGTCATCTCCTTAGAATGCCATCACACCTACCTGCGAAAATCATTCTTGCCTTTAACCCCGCAGAAGCTGGCTGGAAATGACCCCACGGAAGACCAACACACCGATGGTTCGATAGACTTTTGAATTGCTTGAAGCTGCCAAACATCGAAGTCCACGATGCATCAGCATTAGCATATTATCACACAAGTTAGAGGAGGCTGACATCACTCTCTACGCAGAGCCACAAGATCAAGCAGCAGCACATGATTTGTTTTCATCTGTAAAAAGATGACAGTTTCGTTTAATACGGTAACAATTGAAAATGGATCGTCACTAAGGAAAGCGATATTCTGATTTTAATCTATATCCTGAAAAAGCGTCAGAGCTCCATTTCAGTTTACTATTGAACAATAAAGAATTTAGGTGAAATTGAAATCATAATGGCGTCTTGTGGTTCATTTTGAATTACCACCATATTAAACAAAACTTCAAATCTTTCTGAAGATATAAATTGTGCTTTCTTCCTGAC